>NC_092744.1:22348102-22535602 GCF_047496795.1 Chiloscyllium punctatum
GCACAGGGAGAGAGAGCAGGAGTATGGAGAGAGAGCAGGATCATGGGAAGAGAGAGCAGGAGCATGGGGAGAGAGCAGGAGCATTGGGAGAGAGAGCAGGAGCACGGGGAGAGAGCAGGAGCATTGGGAGAGAGAGCAGGAGCACAGGGAGAGAGAGCAGGAGCATTGGGAGAAAGAGCAGTAGCACAGGGAGAGAGAGCAGGAGGACAGGGAGAGAGAGCAGGAGGACAGTGAGAGAGAGCAGGAGCACAGGGAGAGAGAGCAGGAGCACAGGGAGAGAGCAGGAGCATTGGGAGAGAGAGCAGGAACACATGGAGAGAGCAGGAGCACAGGGAGAGAGAGCAGGAGCACAGGGAGAGAGAGCAGGAGCATTGGGACAGAGAGCAAGGACATGGGGAGAGAGCAGGCGCATGGGGATACAGCAGGAACATGGAGATACAGCAGGAACATGGGGATACAGCAGGAACATGGGGATACAGCAGGAGCACATGGACAAAGTGAATAGCAGCACGGGGTGAGAGAGCAGGAGCATGGGGAGAGAGAGCAGGAGCACAGGGAGAGAGTGCAGGATCACAGGGAGAGAGAGCAGGAGCACAGGGAGAGAGAGCAGGAGCACAGGGAGAGAGCAGGAGCATTGGGAGAGAGAGCAGGAACACATGGAGAGAGCAGGAGCACAGGGAGAGAGAGCAGGAGCACAGGGAGAGAGAGCAGGAGCACAGGGGGAGAGCAGGAGCATGGGGAGAGAGAAGGAGCACAGGGAGAGAGAGCAGGAGCAGAGGGTGAGAGAGCAGGAGCATTGTGGGATAGAGCAGGAGCACAGGGAGAGAGCAGGAGCTTGGGAAGAGAGAGCAGGAGCATGGGGAGAGAGCAGAAGCTTGGAAAGAGAGAGCAGGAGCATGGGGAGAGTGCAGGAGCATGGGGAAAGAGAGCAGGAGCACAGGGAGAGAGAGCAGGAGCACTGGGAGAGAGCAGGAGCGTTGGGAGAAAGACCAGGAGCACAGGGAGAGAGAGCAGGAGCACGGGGTGAAAATGCAGGAGCATGGGGAGAGAGCAGGAGCACAGGGAGAGAGTGCAGGAGCATTGGGAGAGAGACCTGGAGCACTGGGAGAGAGAGCAGGGGCACAGGGAGATAGAGCAGGAGTATGGGGAGAGAGAACAGTAGCGCAGGGAGAGAAAGCAGGAGCGTGGGGAGAGAGCAGGAGCATTGGGAGAGAGAGCAGGGGGACAGGGAAGGAGAGCAGGAACAGAGTGAGAGAGTGCAGGAGCATTAGAAGAGAAAGCAGGAGCACAGGGAGAGAGTGCAGGAGCACAGGGAGAGAGTGCAGGAGTACAGGGAGAGAGTGCGGGAGCACATGGAGAGGGCAGGACCATTGGGTGAGAGAGCAGGAGCACAGGATGAGAGACAGCAGGGGCACAGGGAGAGAGAGAGAGCAGGAGCTTTGCGAGAGAGAGCAGGAGCAGAAGGAGAGAGTGCAGGAGCATTGGAAGAGAGAGCACGAGCATTGGGAGAGTGAGCAGGAGCACAGGGAGAGAGTGCAGGATGATAGGGATGGAGAGCAGGAGCACAGGGAGAGAGCAGGACAATTGGGAGAGCGAGCAGGAGCACAGGGTGAGAGAGCAGGACAATTGGGAGAGAGAGCAGGAGCACAGGGAGAGGGCAGGACCATTGGGAGAGAGAGCAGGAGCACAGGGTGAGACAGCAGGAGCATTAGGCGAGAGACCAGGAGCACAGGGAGAGAGACCAGGAGCACAGGGAGAGAGAGCAGGAGCACAGGGAGAGAGAGAGAGAGAGAGCAGGAGCAGAGGGAGAGAGACCAGGTGCACAGGGAGAGAGACAGAGAGCAGGAGCGGAGGGAGAGAGTGCTGGAGCATTGGAAGAGAGAGCACGAGCATTGGGAGAGAGAGCAGGAGCACAGGGAGAGAGTGCAGGATGACAGGGATGGAGAGCAGGAGCACAGGGAGAGAGCAGGGCACAGGGATAGAGAGCAGGCGCGTTGGGAGAAAGAGCAGGAGCATTGGGAGAGAGAGAAGGTGCATTGAGAGAGAGAGAGCAGGAGCACAGGGAGAGAGTGAGGGAGCACAGGGAGAGATCAGGAGCATTGGGAGAGAGAGCAGGAGCACAGGGAGAGAGAGCAGGAGCACAGGGAGAGAGAGCAGGAGCACAGGGAGAGAGAGAGAGAGAGAGCAGGAGCACAGGGAGAGAGAGCAGGAGCACAGGGTGAATGAGCAGGAGCATTGGGAGAGAGAGCAGGAGCAGAGGGAGAGAGAGCAGGAGCAGAGGGAGAGAGTGCAGGAGCATTGAAAGAGAGAGCAGGAGCATTGGGAGAGAGAGCAGGAGGACAGGGTGGGAGAGCAGGAGCACAGGGAGAGCGAGCAGGAGCACAGGGAGAGAGCAAGACCATTGTGAGAGAGAGCAGGAGCACAGGGAGAGAGAGCAGGAGCATGGGGAGAGTGCAAGAGCATGGGAGAGAGCTGGAGCTTGGGAAGAGTGCAGGAGCAAGGGGAGAGAGAGCAGGAGCACGGGGAGAGAGAACTGGAACGTGGGGAGAGTGCAGGAGCAGGGGGAGAGTGCAGGAGCTTGGGAAGACAGAGCTGGAGCATGGGGAGAGAGCAGGAGCTTGGGAAGACAGAGCTGGAGCATGGGGAGAGTGTAAGAGCATGGGAGGGAGCTGGAGCTTGGGGAGAGAGCAGGAGCATGGGGAGAGAGCAGGAGCATGGGGAGAGAGAGCAGGAGAATGGGGAGAAAGAGCAGGAGAATGGGGAAAGAGAGTAGGAGCATGAGGAGAGAGAGCAGGAACAAGCGGGAGAGAGAGCAGGAGCATGGGGAGAAAGAGCAGTAGCATGGGGAGAGAGAGCAGGAGCATGGGGAGAGAGAGCAGGAGCACAGGGAGAGAGAGCAGGAGCATTGGGAGAGAGAGCAGGAGCACAGGGAGAGAGAGCAGGAGCATTGGGAGAGAGAGCAGGAGCACAGGGAGAGAGAGCAGGAGCATGGGGAGAGAGCAGGAGCATTGGGAGAGAGAGCAGGAGCACAGGGAGAGAGAGCAGGAGTATGGAGAGAGAGCAGGATCATGGGAAGAGAGAGCAGGAGCATGGGGAGAGAGCAGGAGCATTGGGAGTGAGAGCAGGAGCACGGGGAGAGAGCAGGAGCATTGGGAGAGAGAGCAGGAGCACAGGGAGAGAGAGCAGGAGCATTGGGAGAAAGAGCAGTAGCACAGGGAGAGAGAGCAGGAGGACAGGGAGTGAGAGCAGGAGCACAGGGAGAGAGAGCAGGAGCATAGGGAGAGAGAGCAGGAGCACAGGGAGAGAGAGCAGGAGGACAGGGAGAGAGAGCAGGAGCACAGGGAGAGAGAGCAGGAGCACAGGGAGGGAGCAGGAGCATTGGGAGAGAGAGCAGGAACACATGGAGAGAGCAGGAGCACAGGGAGAGAGAGCAGGAGCACAGGGAGAGAGAGCAGGAGCATTGGGACAGAGAGCAAGGACATGGGGAGAGAGCAGGCGCATGGGGATACAGCAGGAACATGGGGATACAGCAGGAACATGGGGATACAGCAGGAACATGGGGATACAGCAGGAGCACATGGACAAAGTGAATAGCAGCACGGGGTGAGAGAGCAGGAGCATGGGGAGAGAGAGCAGGAGCACAGGGAGAGAGTGCAGGATCACAGGGAGAGAGAGCAGGAGCACAGGGAGAGAGAGCAGGAGCACAGGGAGAGAGCAGGAGCATTGGGAGAGAGAGCAGGAACACATGGAGAGAGCAGGAGCACAGGGAGAGAGAGCAGGAGCACAGGAAGAGAGAGCAGGAGCACAGGGGGAGAGCAGGAGCATGGGGAGAGAGAAGGAGCACAGGGAGAGAGAGCAGGAGCAGAGGGTGAGAGAGCAGGAGCATTGTGGGATAGAGCAGGAGCACAGGGAGAGAGCAGGAGCTTGGGAAGAGAGAGCAGGAGCATGGGGAGAGAGCAGAAGCTTGGAAAGAGAGAGCAGGAGCATGGGGAGAGTGCAGGAGCATGGGGAAAGAGAGCAGGAGCACAGGGAGAGAGAGCAGGAGCACTGGGAGAGAGCAGGAGCGTTGGGAGAAAGACCAGGAGCACAGGGAGAGAGAGCAGGAGCACGGGGTGAAAATGCAGGAGCATGGGGAGAGAGCAGGAGCACAGGGAGAGAGTGCAGGAGCATTGGGAGAGAGACCTGGAGCACTGGGAGAGAGAGCAGGGGCACAGGGAGATAGAGCAGGAGTATGGGGAGAGAGAACAGTAGCGCAGGGAGAGAAAGCAGGAGCGTGGGGAGAGAGCAGGAGCATTGGGAGAGAGAGCAGGAGGACAGGGAAGGAGAGCAGGAACAGAGTGAGAGAGTGCAGGAGCATTAGAAGAGAAAGCGGGAGCACAGGGAGAGAGTGCAGGAGCACAGGGAGAGAGTGCAGGAGTACAGGGAGAGAGTGCGGGAGCACATGGAGAGGGCAGGACCATTGGGTGAGAGAGCAGGAGCACAGGATGAGAGACAGCAGGGGCACAGGGAGAGAGAGAGAGCAGGAGCTTTGCGAGAGAGAGCAGGAGCAGAAGGAGAGAGTGCAGGAGCATTGGAAGAGAGAGCACGAGCATTGGGAGAGTGAGCAGGAGCACAGGGAGAGAGTGCAGGATGACAGGGATGGAGAGCAGGAGCACAGGGAGAGAGCAGGACAATTGGGAGAGCGAGCAGGAGCACAGGGTGAGAGAGCAGGACAATTGGGAGAGAGAGCAGGAGCACAGGGAGAGGGCAGGACCATTGGGAGAGAGAGCAGGAGCACAGGGTGAGACAGCAGGAGCATTAGGCGAGAGACCAGGAGCACAGGGAGAGAGACCAGGAGCACAGGGAGAGAGAGCAGGAGCACAGGGAGAGAGAGAGAGAGAGCAGGAGCAGAGGGAGAGAGACAGAGAGCAGGAGCGGAGGGAGAGAGTGCTGGAGCATTGGAAGAGAGAGCACGAGCATTGGGAGAGAGAGCAGGAGCACAGGGAGAGAGTGCAGGATGACAGGGATGGAGAGCAGGAGCACAGGGAGAGAGCAGGGCACAGGGATAGAGAGCAGGCGCGTTGGGAGAAAGAGCAGGAGCATTGGGAGAGAGAGAAGGTGCATTGGGAGAGAGAGAGCAGGAGCACAGGGAGAGAGTGAGGGAGCACAGGGAGAGATCAGGAGCATTGGGAGAGAGAGCAGGAGCACAGGGAGAGAGAGCAGGAGCACAGGGAGAGAGAGCAGGAGCACAGGGAGAGAGAGAGAGAGAGAGCAGGAGCACAGGGAGAGAGAGCAGGAGCACAGGGTGAATGAGCAGGAGCATTGGGAGAGAGAGCAGGAGCAGAGGGAGAGAGAGCAGGAGCAGAGGGAGAGAGTGCAGGAGCATTGAAAGAGAGAGCAGGAGCATTGGGAGAGAGAGCAGGAGGACAGGGTGGGAGAGCAGGAGCACAGGGAGAGCGAGCAGGAGCACAGGGAGAGAGCAAGACCATTGTGAGAGAGAGCAGGAGCACAGGGAGAGAGCAGGGCACAGGGAGGGAGAGCAGGCGCGTTGGGAGAAAGAGCAGGAGCATTGGGAGAGAGAGCGGGTGTATTGGGAGAAAGAGCAGGAGCACAGGGAGCGAGTGAGTGCAGGAGCATTGGGAGAGAGACCTGGAACACTGGGAGAGAGAGCAGGGGCACAGGGAGGGAGAGCAGGCGTACAGTAGAGTGAGCAGGAGCATTGGGAGAGAGAGCAGGAGCACAGGGAGAGAGAGCAGGAGGACAGGGCAGGAGAGCAAGAGCACAGGGAGAGAGAGCAGGAGAACAGGGCGGGAGAGCAGGAGCACAGGAAGAGAGAGCAGGACAATTGGGAGAGAGAGCAAGAGCACAGGGAGAGAGCAAGAGCACAGGGAGAGAGAAGGAGCATTGGGAGAGAGAGCAGGACCAGCGGGAGAGAGTGCAGGAGCAGAGGGAGAGAGAGCAGGAGCACAGGGAGAGAGAGCAGGAGTACAGGGAGAGAGAGAGAGCAGGAGCTTTGCGAGAGAGAGCAGGAGCAGAAGGAGAGAGTGCAGGAGCATTGGAAGAGAGAGCACGAGCATTGGGAGAGTGAGCAGGAGCACAGGGAGAGAGTGCAGGATGACAGGGATGGAGAGCAGGAGCACAGGGAGAGAGCAGGACAATTGGGAGAGAGAGCAGGAGCACAGGGTGAGAGAGCAGGACAATTGGGAGAGAGAGCAGGAGCACAGGGAGAGGGCAGGACCATTGGGAGAGAGAGCAGGAGCACAGGGTGAGACAGCAGGAGCATTAGGCGAGAGAGCAGGAGCACAGGGAGAGAGAGCAGGAGCACAGGGAGAGAGAGCAGGAGCACAGGGAGAGAGAGCAGGATTACAGGGAGAGAGAGAGAGCAGGAGCTTTGCAAGAGAGAGCAGGAGCAGAAGGAGAGAGTGCAGGAGCATTGGAAGAGAGAGCACGAGCATTGGGAGAGTGAGCAGGAGCACAGGGAGAGAGTGCAGGATGACAGGGATGGAGAGCAGGAGCACAGGGAGAGAGCAGGACAATTGGGAGAGAGAGCAGGAGCACAGGGTGAGAGAGCAGGACAATTGGGAGAGAGAGCAGGAGCACAGGGAGAGGGCAGGACCATTGGGAGAGAGAGCAGGAGCACAGGGTGAGACAGCAGGAGCATTAGGCGAGAGAGCAGGAGCACAGGGAGAGAGAGCAGGAGCACAGGGAGAGAGAGCAGGAGCACAGGGAGAGAGAGCAGGAGCACAGGGAGAGAGAGCAGGAGCACAGGGAGAGAGAGCAGGAGCACAGGGAGAGAGAGAGAGAGAGCAGGAGCAGAGGGAGAGAGACCAGGAGCACAGGGAGAGAGAGCAGGTGCACAGGGAGAGAGACAGAGAGCAGGAGCAGAGGGAGAGAGTGCTGGAGCATTGGAAGAGAGAGCACGAGCATTGGGAGAGAGAGCAGGAGCACAGGGAGAGAGTGCAGGATGACAGGGATGGAGAGCAGGAGCACAGGGAGAGAGCAGGGCACAGGGATAGAGAGCAGGCGCGTTGGGAGAAAGAGCAGGAGCATTGGGAGAGAGAGAAGGTGCACTGGGAGAGAGAGAGCAGGAGCACAGGGAGAGAGAGCAGGAGCACAGGGAGAGAGAGCAGGATTACAGGGAGAGAGAGAGAGCAGGAGCTTTGCGAGAGAGAGCAGGAGCAGAAGGAGAGAGTGCAGGAGCATTGGAAGAGAGAGCACGAGCATTGGGAGAGTGAGCAGGAGCACAGGGAGAGAGTGCAGGATGACAGGGATGGAGAGCAGGAGCACAGGGAGAGAGCAGGACAATTGGGAGAGAGAGCAGGAGCACAGGGTGAGAGAGCAGGACAATTGGGAGAGAGAGCAGGAGCACAGGGAGAGGGCAGGACCATTGGGAGAGAGAGCAGGAGCACAGGGTGAGACAGCAGGAGCATTAGGCGAGAGAGCAGGAGCACAGGGAGAGAGAGCAGGAGCACAGGGAGAGAGAGCAGGAGCACAGGGAGAGAGCAGGGCACAGGGATAGAGAGCAGGCGCGTTGGGAGAAAGAGCAGGAGCATTGGGAGAGAGAGAAGGTGCACTGGGAGAGAGAAGGAGCAGGAGCACAGGGAGAGAGAGCAGGAGCACAGGGAGAGAGAGCAGGAGCACAGGGAGAGAGAGCAGGATTACAGGGAGAGAGAGAGAGCAGGAGCTTTGCGAGAGAGAGCAGGAGCAGAAGGAGAGAGTGCAGGAGCATTGGAAGAGAGAGCACGAGCATTGGGAGAGTGAGCAGGAGCACAGGGAGAGAGTGCAGGATGACAGGGATGGAGAGCAGGAGCACAGGGAGAGAGCAGGACAATTGGGAGAGCGAGCAGGAGCACAGGGAGAGGGCAGGACCATTGGGAGAGAGAGCAGGAGCACAGGGTGAGACAGCAGGAGCATTAGGCGAGAGAGCAGGAGCACAGGGAGAGAGAGCAGGAGCACAGGGAGAGAGAGCAGGAGCACAGGGAGAGAGAGCAGGAGCACAGGGAGAGAGAGAGAGAGAGCAGGAGCAGAGGGAGAGAGACCAGGAGCACAGGGAGAGAGAGCAGGTGCACAGGGAGAGAGACAGAGAGCAGGAGCAGAGGGAGAGAGTGCTGGAGCATTGGAAGAGAGAGCACGAGCATTGGGAGAGAGAGCAGGAGCACAGGGAGAGAGTGCAGGATGACAGGGATGGAGAGCAGGAGCACAGGGAGAGAGCAGGGCACAGGGATAGAGAGCAGGCGCGTTGGGAGAAAGAGCAGGAGCATTGGGAGAGAGAGAAGGTGCACTGGGAGAGAGAGAGCAGGAGCACAGGGAGAGAGTGAGGGAGCACAGGGAGAGATCAGGAGCATTGGGAGAGAGAGCAGGAGCACAGGGAGAGAGAGCAGGAGCACAGGGAGAGAGAGAGAGAGAGCAGGAGCACAGGGAGAGAGAGCAGGAGCACAGGGTGAATGAGCAGGAGCATTGGGAGAGAGAGCAGGAGCATTGGGAGAGAGAGCAGGAGCAGAGGGAGAGAGAGCAGGAGCAGAGGGAGAGAGTGCAGGAGCATTGAAAGAGAGAGCAGGAGCATTGGGAGAGAGAGCAGGAGGACAGGGTGGGAGAGCAGGAGCACAGGGAGAGCGAGCAGGAGCACAGGGAGAGAGCAAGACCATTGTGAGAGAGAGCAGGAGCACAGGGAGAGAGCAGGGCACAGGGAGGGAGAGCAGGCGCGTTGGGAGAAAGAGCAGGAGCATTGGGAGAGAGAGCGGGTGTATTGGGAGAGAGAGCAGGAGCACAGGGAGCGATGAGTGCAGGAGCATTGGGAGAGAGACCTGGAACACTGGGAGAGAGAGCAGGGGCACAGGGAGGGAGAGCAGGCGTACAGTAGAGTGAGCAGGAGTATTGGGAGAGAGAGCAGGAGCACAGGGAGAGAGAGCAGGAGGACAGGGCGGGAGAGCAAGAGCACAGGGAGAGAGAGCAGGACAATTGGGAGAGAGAGCAAGAGCACAGGGAGAGAGCAAGAGCACAGGGAGAGAGCAGGAGCATTGGGAGAGAGAGCAGGACCAGCGGGAGAGAGTGCAGGAGCAGAGGGAGAGAGTGCAGGAGCAGAGGGAGAGAGAGCAGGAGTACAGGGAGAGAGAGCAGGAGCATTGGGACAGAGAGCAGAAGCGCAGGGAAAGAGAGCAGGAGCACAGGGAGAGAGTGAAGGAGCACAGGGAGAGAGCAGGAGCATTGGGAGAGAGACCAGGAGAACAGGTAGAGAGAGCAGGAGCACAGGGAGAGAGAGCAGGAGCAGCGGGAGAGAGTGCAGGAACATTGTAAAAGAGAGCATGAGCATAGGGAGAGAGAGCAGGAGCACAGGGAGAGAGAGCAGGAGCATTGGGAGAGAGCAGGAGCACAGGGGGAGAGAGCGGGAGCATGGGGAGAGGGCAGGAACACAGGGAGAGAACTGGTGCCTGGGGAGAGAGCAGAAGCATGGGGAGAGTAGGAGCACTGGGAGAGAGAGCAGGAGCACAGGGAGAGAGAGCAGGAGCACTGGGAGAGAGAGCAAGGACATGGGGATACAGCAGGAACATGGGGATACAGCAGGAACATGGGGATACAGCAGGAGCACATGGACAAAATGAGTAGCAGCACGGGGTGAGAGAGCAGGAGCATTGGGAGAGAGAGCAGGAGCATTGGGAGAGAGAGCAGGAGCAGAGGGGGAGAGCAGGAGCTTGGGAAGAGAGAGCAGGAGCATTGGGAGAGAGAGCAGGAGCACAGGGGGAGAGCAGGATCTTGGGAAGAGAGAGCAGGAGCATGGGGAGAGAGAACAGGAGCATGGGGAGAGAGAGCAGGAGCATGGGGAGAGAGAGCAGGAGCATGGGGAGAGAGCAGAAGCATGGGGAGAGAGCAGAAGCATGGGGAGAGAGCAGGAGCATGGGAAGAGAGAGCAGGAGCATGGGGAGAGAGTGCAGGATGACAGGGATGGAAAGCAGGAGCACAGGGAGAGAGCAGGACAATTGGGAGAGAGAGCAGGAGCACAGGGTGAGAGAGCAGGAGCACAGGGAGGGAGAACAGGAGCACAGGAAGAGAGAGCAGGAGCACAGGAAGAGAGTGCAGAAGCACAGGGAGAGACCAGGAGCATTGGGAGAGAGAGCAGGAGCAGAGGGAGAGAGAGCAGGAGCATGGGGAGAGAGAGCAGGAGCAGAGGGAGAGAGCAGGAGCATTGGGAGAGAGAGCAGGAGCATTGGGAGAGAGCAGGAGCATTGGGAGAGAGAGCAGGAGCATTGGGAGAGAGAGCAGGAGGACAGGGTGGGAGAGCAGGCGGACAGGGTGGGAGAGCAGGAGCATTGGGAGAGAGAGCAGGAGCATTGGGAGGGAGAGAAGGTGCATTGGGAGAGAGAGCAGGAGCACAGGGAGATAGTGAGGGAGCACAGGGAGAGAGAGCAGGAGCACAGGGAGAGAGAGAGAGCAGGAGTACAGGAAGAGAGAGCAGGATCACAGGGTTAGTGAGCAGGAGCATTGGGAGAGAGAGCAGGAGCACAGGGAGAGAGCAGGGCACAGGTATAGAGAGCAGGCGCGTTGGGAGAAAGAGCAGGAGCATTGGGAGAGAGAGCAGGTGTATTGGGAGAGAGAGCAGGAGCACAGGGAGGGAGAGCAGGCGTACAGTAGAGTGAGCAGGAGTATTGGGAGAGAGAGCAGGAGCACAGGGAGAGAGAGCAGGATCACAGGGTGTGCGAGCAGGAGCATTGGGAGAGAGAGCAGGAGGACAGGGAGAGAGACCAGGAGCACAGGGAGAGAGAGCAGGAGCACAGGGAGAGAGCAGGACCATTGGGAGAGAGAGCAGGAGCACAGGGAGAGGGCAGGACCATTGGGAGAGAGAGCAGGAGCACAGGGTGAGACAGCAGGAGCATGGGGGGAGAGAGAGCAGGAGCACGGGGAGAGAGAGCAGGAGCACGGGGAGAGAGAGCAGGAGCACGGGGAGAGAGAGCAGGAGCACGGGGAGAGAGAGCAGGAGCAAGGGGAGAGGGCAGGAACACAGGGAGAGTACTGGTGCCTGGGGAGAGAGCAGGAGCATTGGGAGAGAGAGCAGGAACATGGGGATACAGCAGGAACATGGGGATACAGCAGGAACATGGGGATACAGCAGGAGCACATAGACAAAATGAGTAGCAGCACGGGGTGAGAGAGCAGGAGCATTGGGAGAGAGACCAGGAGCACAGGGAGAGAGAGCAGGAGCAGAGGGAGAGAGAGCAGGAGCATTGGGGGAGAGAGCAGGAGCACAGGGGGAGAGCAGGAGCTTGGGAAGAGAGAGCAGGAGCATGGGGAGAGTGCAGGAGCATGAAGAGAGAGAGCAGGAGCATGGGAAGAGAGAGCAGGAGCATGGGGAGAGAGCAGGAGCATGGGGAGAGAGCAGGAGCATGGGAAGAGAGAGCAGGAGCATGGGGAGAGAGTGCAGGATGACAGGGATGGAAAGCAGGAGCACAGGGAGAGAGCAGGACAATTGGGAGAGAGAGCAGGAGCACAGGGAGAGGGCAGGACCATTGGGAGAGAGAGCAGGAGCACAGGGTGAGACAGCAGGAGCATTAGGCGAGAGACCAGGAGCACAGGGAGAGAGAGCAGGAACATGGGAAGAGAGCGCAGGAGTACGGAGAGAAAGCAGGAGCACAGGGAGAGAGAGAGAGCAGGAGCATGGGGGGAGAGAGAGCAGGAGCACAGGGAGAGAGAGCAGGAGCACAGGGAGAGAGAGCAGGAGCACGGGGAGAGAGAGCAGGAGCACAGGGAGAGAGAGCAGGAGCACGGGGAGAGAGAGAGCAGGAGCAAGGGGAGAGGGCAGGAACACAGGGAGAGAACTGGTGCCTGGGGAGAGAGCAGAAGCATGGGGAGAGTAGGAGCACTGGGAGAGAGAGCAGGAGTACAGAGGGAGAGAGAGCAGGAGCATAGGGAGAGAGCAGGAGCACAGGGAAAGAGCAGGAGCACAGGGAGAGAGAGCAGGAGCATTGGGAGAGAGAGCAAGGACATGGGGAGAGAGCAGGCGCATGGAGATACAGCAGGAACATGGGGATACAGCAGGAACATGGGGATACAGCAGGAGCACATGGACAAAATGAGTAGCAGCACGGGGTGAGAGAGCAGGAGCATTGGGAGAGAGACCAGGAGCACAGGGAGAGAGAGCAGGAGCACAGGGAGAGAGAGCAGGAGCATTGGGAGAGAGAGCAGGAGCATTGGGAGAGAGAGCAGGAGCATTGGGAGAGAGAGAGCAGGAGCATTGGGGGAGAGAGAGCAGGAGCATTGGGGGAGAGAGAGCAGGAGCTTGGGAAGAGAGAACAGGAGCATGGGGAGAGAGAACAGGAGCATGGGGAGAGAGAACAGGAGCATGGGGAGAGAGAACAGGAGCATGGGGAGAGAGAGCAGGAGCATGGGGAGAGAGAGCAGGAGCATGGGGAGAGAGCAGGAGCATGGGGAGAGAGCAGAAGCTTGGAAAGAGAGAGCAGGAGCATGGGGAGAGTGCAGGTGCATGGGAAGAGAGAGCAGGAGCATGGAGAGAGAGAGCAGGAGCATGGGAAGAGAGAGCAGGAGCATGGGAAGAGAGAGCAGGAGCATGGGGAGAGAGCAGAAGCTTGGAAAGAGAGAGCAGGAGCATGGGGAGAGTGCAGGTGCATGGAGAGAGAGAGCAGGAGCATGGGAAGAGAGAGCAGGAGCATGGGGAGAGAGCAGGAGCATGGGAAGAGAGAGCAGGAGCATGGGAAGAGAGAGCAGGAGCATGGGGAGAGAGAGCAGGATGACAGGGATGGAAAGCAGGAGCACAGGGAGAGAGCAGGACAATTGGGAGAGAGAGCAGGAGCACAGGGTGAGAGAGCAGGAGCATTGCGAGAGAGAGCAGGAGCATTGCGAGAGAGAGCAGGAGCACAGGGAGGGAGAACAGGAGCACAGGAAGAGAGAGCAGGAGCACAGGAAGAGAGAGCAGGAGCACATGGAGAGAGCAAGAGCACAGGGAGAGAGAGCAGAAGCACAGGGAGAGACCAGGAGCATTGGGAGAGAGAGCAGGAGCAGAGGGAGAGAGAGCAGGAGCATGGGGAGAGAGAGCAGGAGCAGAGGGAGAGAGCAGGAGCATTGGGAGAGAGAGCAGGAGCATTGGGAGAGAGAGCAGGAGCATTGGGAGAGAGAGCAGGAGGACAGGGTGGGAGAGCAGGAGGACAGGGTGGGAGAGCAGGAGGACAGGGTGGGAGAGAGAGCAGGAGCATTGGGAGAGAGAGCAGGAGCATTGGGAGGGAGAGCAGGAGCATTGGGAGGGAGAGCAGGAGCACAGGGAGATAGTGAGGGAGCACAGGGAGAGATCAGGAGCATTGGGAGAGAGAGCAGGAGCATTGGGAGAGAGAGCAGGAGCACAGGGAGAGAGCAGGAGCACAGGGAGAGAGAGCAGGCGTGTTGGGAGAAAGAGCAGGAGCATTGGGAGAGAGACCAGGAGCACAGGGAGAGAGCAGGGCACAGGTATAGAGAGCAGGCGCGTTAGGAGAAAGGGCAGGAGCATTGGGAGAGAGAGCAGGTGTATTGGGAGAGAGAGCAGGAGCACAGGGAGAGAGTGAGTGCAGGAGCATTGGGAGAGAGACCTGGAACACTGGGAGAGAGAGCAGGGGCACAGGGAGGGAGAGCAGGCGTATAGTAGAGTGAGCAGGAGTATTGGGAGAGAGAGCAGGAGCACAGGGAGAGAGAGCAGGAGGACAGGGAGAGAGAGCAGGACCACAGGGAGAGAGAGCAGGATCACAGGGAGAGAGTGAGTGCAGGAGCATTGGGAGAGAGACCTGGAACACTGGGAGAGAGAGCAGGGGCACAGGGAGGGAGAGCAGGCGTACAGTAGAGTGAGCAGGAGTATTGGGAGAGAGAGCAGGAGCACAGGGAGAGAGAGCAGGAGGACAGGGCAGGAGAGCAAGAGCACAGGGAGAGAGAGCAGGATCACAGGGTGTGTGAGCAGGAGCATTGGGAGAGAGAGCAGGAGCACAGGGAGAGAGAGCAGGAGCACAGGGAGAGAGAGCAGGATCACAGGGTGTGTGAGCAGGAGCACAGGGAGAGAGAGCAGGAGCACAGGGAGAGAGAGCAGGAGCACAGGGAGAGAGAGCAGGAGTACAGGGAGAGAGAGCAGGAGCACAGGGAGAGAGAGCAGGAGCACTGGGACAGAGAGCAGAAGTGCAGGGAAAGAGAGCAGGAGCACAGGGAGAGAGTGAAGGAGCACAGGGAGAGAGCAGGAGCACGGGTAGAGAGAGCAGGAGTACAGAGGGAGAGAGCAGGAGCAGAGTGAGAGAGTGCAGGAGCATTAGGCGAGAGAGCAGGAGCACAGGGAGAGGGCAGGAGCACAGGGTGAGACAGCAGGAGCATTAGGCGAGAGACCAGGAGCACAGGGAGAGAGAGCAGGAGCACAGGGAGAGAGAGAGAGAGAGCAGGAGCAGAGGAAGAGAGTGCAGGAGCATTGGAAGAGAGAGCACGACCATTGGGAGAGTGAGCAGGAGCACAGGGATGGAGAGCAGGATCACAGGGAGAGAGCGCAGCATCACAGGGAGAGAGCGCAGCATCACAGGGAGAGAGCGCAGCATCACAGGGAGAGAGCGCAGCATCACAGGGAGAGAGCGCAGCATCACAGGGAGAGAGAGCAGCATCACAGGGAGGGAGAGCAGGAGCATTGGGAGGGAGAGAAGGTGCATTGGGAGGGAGAGCAGGAGCACAGGGAGGGAGAGCAGGAGCACAGGGAGAGAGAGCAGGAGCACAGGGAGAGAGAGCAGGAGCACAGGTAGAGAGAGCAGGAGCACAGGGAGAGAGAGCAGGAGCATTGGGAGAGAGAGCAGGAGCACAGGGTGAGACAGCAGGAGCATGGGGGGAGAGAGAGCAGGAGCACGGGGAGAGAGAGCAGGAGCACGGGGAGAGAGAGCAGGAGCACGGGGAGAGAGAGCAGGAGCACGGGGAGAGAGAGCAGGAGCAAGGGGAGAGGGCAGGAACACAGGGAGAGTACTGGTGCCTGGGGAGAGAGCAGGAGCATTGGGAGAGAGAGCAGGAACATGGGGATACAGCAGGAACATGGGGATACAGCAGGAACATGGGGATACAGCAGGAGCACATAGACAAAATGAGTAGCAGCACGGGGTGAGAGAGCAGGAGCACAGGGAGAGAGAGCAGAAGCACAGGGAGAGAGAGCAGAAGCACAGGGAGAGAGAGCAGGAGCAGAGGGAGAGAGAGCAGGAGCAGAGGGAGAGAGAGCAGGAGCAGAGGGAGAGAGAGCAGGAGCAGAGGGAGAGAGCAGGAGTAGAGGGAGAGAGCAGGAGTAGAGGGAGAGAGCAGGAGCATTGGGAGAGAGAGCAGGAGCATTGGGAGAGAGAGCAGGAGGACAGGGTGGGAGAGCAGGAGGACAGGGTGGGAGAGCAGGAGGACAGGGTGGGAGAGCAGGAGCATTGGGAGAGAGAGCAGGAGCATTGGGAGGGAGAGAAGGTGCATTGGGAGAGTGAGCAGGAGCACAGGGAGAGAGTGCAGGATGACAGGGATGGAGAGCAGGAGCACAGGGAGAGAGCAGGACAATTGGGAGAGAGAGCAGGAGCACAGGGAGAGGGCAGGACCATTGGGAGAGAGAGCAGGAGCACAGGGTGAGACAGCAGGAGCATTAGGCGAGAGACCAGGAGCACAGGGAGAGAGAGCAGGAACATGGGAAGAGAGAGCAGGAGTACGGAGAGAAAGCAGGAGCACAGGGAGAGAGAGAGAGCAGGAGCATGGGGGGAGAGAGAGCAGGAGCACAGGGAGAGAGAGCAGGAGCACAGGGAGAGAGAGCAGGAGCACGGGGAGAGAGAGCAGGAGCACAGGGAGAGAGAGCAGGAGCACGGGGAGAGAGAGAGCAGGAGCAAGGGGAGAGGGCAGGAACACAGGGAGAGAACTGGTGCCTGGGGAGAGAGCAGAAGCATGGGGAGAGTAGGAGCACTGGGAGAGAGAGCAGGAGTACAGAGGGAGAGAGAGCAGGAGCATAGGGAGAGAGCAGGAGCACAGGGAAAGAGCAGGAGCACAGGGAGAGAGAGCAGGAGCATTGGGAGAGAGAGCAAGGACATGGGGAGAGAGCAGGCGCATGGAGATACAGCAGGAACATGGGGATACAGCAGGAACATGGGGATACAGCAGGAGCACATGGACAAAATGAGTAGCAGCACGGGGTGAGAGAGCAGGAGCATTGGGAGAGAGACCAGGAGCACAGGGAGAGAGAGCAGGAGCACAGGGAGAGAGAGCAGGAGCATTGGGAGAGAGAGCAGGAGCATTGGGAGAGAGAGCAGGAGCATTGGGAGAGAGAGAGCAGGAGCATTGGGGGAGAGAGAGCAGGAGCATTGGGGGAGAGAGAGCAGGAGCTTGGGAAGAGAGAACAGGAGCATGGGGAGAGAGAACAGGAGCATGGGGAGAGAGAACAGGAGCATGGGGAGAGAGAACAGGAGCATGGGGAGAGAGAGCAGGAGCATGGGGAGAGAGAGCAGGAGCATGGGGAGAGAGCAGGAGCATGGGGAGAGAGCAGAAGCTTGGAAAGAGAGAGCAGGAGCATGGGGAGAGTGCAGGTGCATGGGAAGAGAGAGCAGGAGCATGGAGAGAGAGAGCAGGAGCATGGGAAGAGAGAGCAGGAGCATGGGAAGAGAGAGCAGGAGCATGGGGAGAGAGCAGAAGCTTGGAAAGAGAGAGCAGGAGCATGGGGAGAGTGCAGGTGCATGGAGAGAGAGAGCAGGAGCATGGGAAGAGAGAGCAGGAGCATGGGGAGAGAGCAGGAGCATGGGAAGAGAGAGCAGGAGCATGGGAAGAGAGAGCAGGAGCATGGGGAGAGAGAGCAGGATGACAGGGATGGAAAGCAGGAGCACAGGGAGAGAGCAGGACAATTGGGAGAGAGAGCAGGAGCACAGGGTGAGAGAGCAGGAGCATTGCGAGAGAGAGCAGGAGCATTGCGAGAGAGAGCAGGAGCACAGGGAGGGAGAACAGGAGCACAGGAAGAGAGAGCAGGAGCACAGGAAGAGAGAGCAGGAGCACATGGAGAGAGCAAGAGCACAGGGAGAGAGAGCAGAAGCACAGGGAGAGACCAGGAGCATTGGGAGAGAGAGCAGGAGCAGAGGGAGAGAGAGCAGGAGCATGGGGAGAGAGAGCAGGAGCAGAGGGAGAGAGCAGGAGCATTGGGAGAGAGAGCAGGAGCATTGGGGGAGAGAGCAGGAGCATTGGGAGAGAGAGCAGGAGGACAGGGTGGGAGAGCAGGAGGACAGGGTGGGAGAGCAGGAGGACAGGGTGGGAGAGAGAGCAGGAGCATTGGGAGAGAGAGCAGGAGCATTGGGAGGGAGAGCAGGAGCATTGGGAGGGAGAGCAGGAGCACAGGGAGATAGTGAGGGAGCAAAGGGAGAGATCAGGAGCATTGGGAGAGAGAGCAGGAGCATTGGGAGAGAGAGCAGGAGCACAGGGAGAGAGCAGGAGCACAGGGAGAGAGAGCAGGCGTGTTGGGAGAAAGAGCAGGAGCATTGGGAGAGAGACCAGGAGCACAGGGAGAGAGAGCAGGATCACAGGGTGAGTGAGCAGGAGCATTGGGAGAGAGAGCAGGAGCACAGGGAGAGAGCAGGGCACAGGTATAGAGAGCAGGCGCGTTAGGAGAAAGGGCAGGAGCATTGGGAGAGAGAGCAGGTGTATTGGGAGAGAGAGCAGGAGCACAGGGAGAGAGTGAGTGCAGGAGCATTGGGAGAGAGACCTGGAACACTGGGAGAGAGAGCAGGGGCACAGGGAGGGAGAGCAGGCGTATAGTAGAGTGAGCAGGAGTATTGGGAGAGAGAGCAGGAGCACAGGGAGAGAGAGCAGGAGGACAGGGAGAGAGAGCAGGACCACAGGGAGAGAGAGCAGGATCACAGGGAGAGAGTGAGTGCAGGAGCATTGGGAGAGAGACCTGGAACACTGGGAGAGAGAGCAGGGGCACAGGGAGGGAGAGCAGGCGTACAGTAGAGTGAGCAGGAGTATTGGGAGAGAGAGCAGGAGCACAGGGAGAGAGAGCAGGAGGACAGGGCAGGAGAGCAAGAGCACAGGGAGAGAGAGCAGGATCACAGGGTGTGTGAGCAGGAGCATTGGGAGAGAGAGCAGGAGCACAGGGAGAGAGAGCAGGAGCACAGGGAGAGAGAGCAGGATCACAGGGTGTGTGAGCAGGAGCACAGGGAGAGAGAGCAGGAGCACAGGGAGAGAGAGCAGGAGCACAGGGAGAGAGAGCAGGAGTACAGGGAGAGAGAGCAGGAGCACAGGGAGAGAGAGCAGGAGCACTGGGACAGAGAGCAGAAGTGCAGGGAAAGAGAGCAGGAGCACAGGGAGAGAGTGAAGGAGCACAGGGAGAGAGCAGGAGCACGGGTAGAGAGAGCAGGAGTACAGAGGGAGAGAGCAGGAGCAGAGTGAGAGAGTGCAGGAGCATTAGGCGAGAGAGCAGGAGCACAGGGAGAGGGCAGGAGCACAGGGTGAGACAGCAGGAGCATTAGGCGAGAGACCAGGAGCACAGGGAGAGAGAGCAGGAGCACAGGGAGAGAGAGAGAGAGAGCAGGAGCAGAGGAAGAGAGTGCAGGAGCATTGGAAGAGAGAGCACGACCATTGGGAGAGTGAGCAGGAGCACAGGGATGGAGAGCAGGATCACAGGGAGAGAGCGCAGCATCACAGGGAGAGAGCGCAGCATCACAGGGAGAGAGCGCAGCATCACAGGGAGAGAGCGCAGCATCACAGGGAGAGAGCGCAGCATCACAGGGAGAGAGAGCAGCATCACAGGGAGGGAGAGCAGGAGCATTGGGAGGGAGAGAAGGTGCATTGGGAGGGAGAGCAGGAGCACAGGGAGGGAGAGCAGGAGCACAGGGAGAGAGAGCAGGAGCACAGGGAGAGAGAGCAGGAGCACAGGGAGAGAGTGCAGGAGCGTTAGAAGAGAGAGAGCAGGAGCACAGGGAGAGAGAGCAGGAGTACAGGGAGAGAGAGCAGGAGCACAGGGAGAGAGAGCAGGAGCACAGGGAGAGAGAGCAAGAGCACAGGGAGAGAGAGCAGGAGCAGAGGGAGAGAGTGCAGGAGCATTGGAAGAGAGAGCACGAGCATTGGGAGAGAGAGCAGGAGCACAGGGAGAGAGTCTAGGATGACAGGGATGGAGAGCAGGAGCACAGGGAGAGAGCAGGACAATTGGGAGTGAGAGCAAGAGCACAGGGAGAGAGCAAGAGCACAGGGAGAGAGAAGGAGCATTGGGAGAGAGAGCAGGACCAGCGGGAGAGAGTGCAGGAGCAGAGGGAGAGAGAGCAGGAGCACAGGGAGAGAGAGCAGGAGTACAGGGAGAGAGAGCAGGAGCATTGGGACAGAGAGCAGGAGCACAGGGAAAGAGAGCAGGAGCACAGGGAGAGAGAGCAGGAGCAGCGGGAGAGAGTGCAGGAACATTGTAAAAGAGAGCAGGAGCACAGGGAGAGAGAGCAGGAGCATTGGGAGAGAGCAGGAGCAC
Source organism: Chiloscyllium punctatum (assembly GCF_047496795.1). Classification (NCBI taxonomy): domain Eukaryota; kingdom Metazoa; phylum Chordata; class Chondrichthyes; order Orectolobiformes; family Hemiscylliidae; genus Chiloscyllium; species Chiloscyllium punctatum. Next base: position 22,367,520 of record NC_092744.1, read on the forward strand.
AGGGAGAGAGAGCAGGAGCACAGGGAGAGAGAGCAGGAGCATTGGGACAGAGAGCAGAAGCGCAGGGAAAGAGAGCAGGAGCACAGGGAGAGAGAGCAGGAGCAGCGGGAGAGAGTGCAGGAACATTGTAAAAGAGAGCAGGAGCACAGGGAGAGAGAGCAGGAGCATTGGGAGAGAGCAGGAGCACAGGGAGAGAGAGCAGGAGCATAGGGAGAGAGAGCAGGAGTATGGAGAGAGAGCAGGAGCACAGGGAGAGAGAGCAGGAGCATAGGGAGAGAGAGCAGGAGTATGGAGAGAGAGCAGGATCATGGGAAGAGAGAGCAGGAGCATGGGGAGAGAGCAGGAGCATTGGGAGAGAGAGCAGGAGCACAGGGAGAGAGAGCAGGAGTACGGAGAGAAAGCAGGAGCACAGGGTGAGAGAGAGAGCAGGAGCATGGGGAGAGAGAGCAGGAGCAAGGAGAGAGAGCAGGAGCACAGGGGGAGAGAGCAGGAGCATGGGGAGGGAGAGAGCAGGAGCAAGGAGAGAGAGCAGGAGCACAGGGAGAGAGAGCAGGAGCATGGGGAGAGAGAGCAGGAGCACGGGGAGAGAGAGCAGGAGCACAGGGAGAGAGAGCAGGAGCACAGGGAGAGAGAGCAGGAGCATGGGGAGAGAGAGCAGGAGCATGGGGAGAGAGAGCAGGAGCATGTGGAGAGAGAGCAGGAGCAAGGGGAGTGGGCAGGAACACAGGGAGAGAACAGGTGCCTGGGGAGAGAGCAGAAGCATGGGGAGAGTAGGAGCACTGGGAGAGAGAGCAGGAGTACAGAGGGAGAGAGCAGGAGCATAGGGAGAGAGCAGGAGCACAGGGAGAGAGAGCAGGAGCAGAGTGAGAGAGTGCAGGAGCATTACAAGAGAGAGCAGGAGCACAGGGAGAGGGCAGGACCATTGGGAGAGAGAGCAGGAGCACAGGGTGAGACAGCAGGAGCATTAGGCGAGAGACCAGGAGCACAGGGAGAGAGAGCAGGAGCACAGGGAGAGAGAGCAGGAGCACAGGGAGAGAGAGCAGGAGCACAGGGAGAGAGAGAGAGAGAGAGCAGGAGCAGAGGGAGAGAGTGCAGGAGCATTGGAAGAGAGAGCACGAGCATTGGAAGAGAGAGCACGAGCATTGGGAGAGTGAGCAGGAGCACAGGGAGAGAGTGCAGGATGACAGGGATGGAGAGCAGGAGCACAGGGAGAGAGCAGGACAATTGGGAGAGAGAGCAGGAGCACAGGGTGAGAGAGCAGGAGCATTGCGAGAGAGAGCAAGAGCACAGGGAGAGAGAAGGAGCACAGGGAGAGAGCAGGATCATTGGGAGAGAGAGCATGCGCACAGGGAGAGAGAGCAGGATCACAGTGTGAGAGAACAGGAGGATTGGGAGTGAGAGGAGGACCATTGGGAGAGAGAGCAGGAGCACAGGGAGAGAGAGCAGGAGCACAGGGAGAGAGAGCAGGAGCACGGGGAGAGAGCAGGAGCACAGGGAGAGAGAGCAGGAGGACAGGGAGTGAGAGCAGGAGCACAGGGAGAGAGAGCAGGAGCACAGGGAGAGAGCAGGAGCATTGGGAGAGAGAGCAGGAGGACAGGGAGTGAGAGCAGGAGCACAGGGAGAGAGAGCAGGAGCACAGGGTGAGTGAGCAGGAGCATTGGGAGAGAGAGCAGGAGCAGCGGGAGAGAGTGCAAGAGCATTGTAAGAGAGAGCAGGAGCATTGGGAGAGTGAGCAGGAGCACAGGGAGAGAGTGCAGGATGACAGGGATGGAGAGCAGGAGCTCAGGGAGAGAGAACTGGAGCATTGGGAGAGAGAACAGGAGCACAGGGAGAGAGTGCAGGAGCATTGGGTGAGAGAGCAGGAGCATTGGGAGAGAGAGCAGGAGGACAGGGTGGGAGAGCAGGAGGACAGGGTGGGAGAGCAGGAGCATTGGGAGAGAGAGCAGGAGCATTGGGAGGGAGAGAAGGTGCATTGGGAGAGAGAGCAGGAGCACAGGGAGATAGTGAGGGAGCACAGGGAGAGATCAGGAGCATTGGGAGAGAGAGCAGGAGCATTGGGAGAGAGAGCAGGAGCACAGGGAGAGAGCAGGAGCACAGGGAGAGAGAGCAGGCGTGTTGGGAGAAAGAGCAGGAGCATTGGGAGAGAGACCAGGAGCATTGGGAGAGAGAGCAGGAGCACAGGGAGAGAGTGAGTGCAGGAGCATTGGGAGAGAGACCTGGAACACTGGGAGAGAGAGCAGGGGCACAGGGAGGGAGAGCAGGCGTACAGTAGAGTGAGCAGGAGTATTGGGAGAGAGAGCAGGAGCACAGGGAGAGAGAGCAGGAGGACAGGGCAGGAGAGCAAGAGCACAGGGAGAGAGAGCAGGATCACAGGTTGTGTGAGCAGAAGCATTGGGAGAGAGAGCAGGAGGACAGGGAGAGAGAGCAGGAGCACAGGGAGAGAGTGCAGGAGCACATGGAGAGAGCAGGAGCATTGGGAGAGAGGGCAGGAGGACAGGGTGAGACAGCAGGAGCATTAGGCGAGAGAGCAGGAGCACAGGGAGAGAGAGCAGGAGCACAGGGAGAGAGAGCAGGAGCACAGGGAGAGAGAGCAGGAGCACAGGGAGGGAGCAGGAGCAGAGGGAGAGAGCAGGACCATTGGGAGAGAGAGCAGGAGCACAGGGTGAGACAGCAGGAGCATTAGGCGAGAGACCAGGAGCACAGGGAGAGAGACCAGGAGCACAGAGAGAGAGAGCAGGAGCACAGGGAGAGAGAGAGAGAGCAGGAGCAGAGGGAGAGAGTGCAGGAGCATTGGAAGAGAGAGCACGAGCATTGGGAGAGAGAGCAGGAGCACAGGGAGAGAGTCTAGGATGACAGGGATGGAGAACAGGAGCACAGGGAGAGAGCAGGACAATTGGGAGAGAGAGCAAGAGCACAGGGAGAGAGCAAGAGCACAGGGAGAGAGAAGGAGCATTGGGAGAGAGAGCAGGACCAGCGGGAGAGAGTGCAGGAGCAGAGGGAGAGAGAGCAGGAGCAGAGGGAGAGAGAGCAGGAGTACAGGGAGAGAGAGCAGGAGCATTGGGACAGAGAGCCGAAGCGCAGGGAAAGAGAGCAGGAGCGCAGGGAAAGAGAGCAGGAGCACAGGGAAAGAGAGCAGGAGCACAGGGAGAGAGTGAAGGAGCACAGGGAGAGAGTGAAGGAGCACAGGGAGAGAGTGAAGGAGCACAGGGAGAGAGACCAGGAGCACAGGGAGAGAGAGCAGGAGCACAGGTAGAGAGAGCAGGAGCAGCGGGAGAGAGTGCAGGAGCAGCGGGAGAGAGTGCAGGAACATTGTAAAAGAGAGCATGAGCATAGGGAGAGAGAGCAGGAGCACAGGGAGAGAGAGCAGGAGTATGGAGAGAGAGCAGGAGCACAGGGAGAGAGAGCAGGAGCATAGGGAGAGAGAGCAGGAGTATGGAGAGAGAGCAGGAGCACAGGGAGAGAGAGCAGGAGCATAGGGAGAGAGAGCAGGAGTATGGAGAGAGAGCAGGATCATGGGAAGAGAGAGCAGGAGCATGGGGAGAGAGCAGGAGCATTGGGAGAGAGAGCAGGAACATGGGAAGAGAGAGCAGGAGTACGGAGAGAAAGCAGGAGCACAGGGAGAGAGAGCACGAGCATTGGGAGAGTGAGCAGGAGCACAGGGAGAGAGTGCAGGATGACAGGGATGGAGAGCAGGAGCACAGGGAGAGAGCAGGACAATTGGGAGAGAGAGCAGGAGCACAGGGTGAGAGAGCAGGAGCATTGCGAGAGAGAGCAAGAGCACAGGGAGAGAGAAGGAGCACAGGGAGAGAGCAGGATCATTGGGAGAGAGAGCATGCGCACAGGGAGAGAGAGCAGGATCACAGTGTGAGAGAACAGGAGGATTGGCAGTGAGAGCACTAGCACAGGGAGAGAGAGCAGGAGCACAGGGAGAGAGAGCAGGAGCACAGGGAGAGAGAGCAGGAGCATTGGGAAAGAGAGCAGGAGCACAGGGAGAGAGTGCAGGAGCATTGGCAGAGCGAGCAGGAGCACAGGGAGGGAGAGCAGGAGCACAGGGTGAGTGAGCAGGAGCATTGGGAGAGAGAGCAGGTGCAGCGGGAGAGAGTGCAGGATGACAGGGATGGAGAGCAGGAGCTCAGGGAGAGAGAACTGGAGCATTGGGAGAGAGAACAGGAGCACAGGGAGAGAGTGCAGGAGCATTGGGTGAGAGAGCAGGAGCATTGGGAGAGAGAACTGGAGCATTGGGAGAGAGAGCAGGAGCACAGGGAGAGAGAGCAGGAGCATTGGATGAGAGAGCAGGAGCATTGGGAGAGAGAGCAGGAGCACAGGGAGAGGGTAGGACCATTGGGAGAGAGAGCAGGAGCACAGGGAGAGGGCAGGACCATTGGGAGAGAGAGCAGGAGCACAGGGTGAGACAGCAGGAGCATTAGGCGAGAGAGCAGGAGCACAGGGAGAGAGAGCAGGAGCACAGGGAGAGAGAGCAGGAGCAGAGGGAGAGAGAGAGAGAGAGAGCAGGAGCAGAGGGAGAGAGTGCAGGAGCATTGGAAGAGAGAGCACGAGCATTGGGAGAGTGAGCAGGAGCACAGGGAGAGAGTGCAGGATGACAGGGATGGAGAGCAGGAGCACAGGGAGAGAGCAGGACAATTGGGAGAGAGAGCAGGAGCACAGGGTGAGAGAGCAGGAGCATTGCGAGAGAGAGCAGGAGCATTGCGAGAGAGAGCAAGAGCACAGGGAGAGAGAAGGAGCACAGGGAGAGAGCAGGATCATTGGGAGAGAGAGCAGGAGCACAGGGAGAGAGAGCATGTGCACAGGGAGAGAGAGCAGGATCACAGTGTCAGAGAACAGGAGGATTGGGAGTGAGAGCAGGACTATTGGGAGAGAGAGCAGGAGCACAGGGAGAGAGAGCAGGAGCACAGGGAGAGAGAGCAGGAGCACGGGGAGAGAGCAGGAGGACAGGGAGTGAGAGCAGGAGCACAGGGAGAGAGAGCAGGAGCACAGGGAGAGAGAGCAGGAGCACAGGGAGAGAGCAGGAGCACAGGGAGAGAGTGCAGGAGCATTGGCAGAGCGAGCAGGAGCACAGGGAGGGAGAGCAGGAGCACAGGGTGAGTGAGCAGGAGCATTGGGAGAGAGAGCAGGAGCAGCGGGAGAGAGTGCAAGAGCATTGTAAGAGAGAGCAGGAGCATTGGGAGAGTGAGCAGGAGCACAGGGAGAGAGTGCAGGATGACAGGGATGGAGAGCAGGAGCTCAGGGAGAGAGAACTGGAGCATTGGGAGAGAGAACAGGAGCACAGGGAGAGAGTGCAGGAGCATTGGGTGAGAGAGCAGGAGCATTGGGAGAGAGAACTGGAGCATTGGGAGAGAGAGCAGGAGCACAGGGAGAGAGTGCAGGAGCATTGGGAGAGAGAGCAAGAACACAGGGAGAGATTGCAGGAGCATTGGGAGAGAGAGCAGGATCACAGAGAGAGAGAGCTGGGGCACAGGGAAAGAGAGCAGGGGCACAGTGAGAGAGAGCAGGAGCACAGGGAGAGAGAGCAGGAGCATTGGGAGAGAGCAGGAGCACAGGGAGAGAGAGCAGGAGCACAGGGAGAGAGAGCAGGAGCACAGGTAGAGAGAGCAGGAGCACAGGGAGAGAGAGCAGGAGCATTGGGAGAGAGAGCAGGAGCACAGGGAGAGAGAGCAGGAGCACAGGGAGAGAGAGCAGGAGCACAGGGAGAGAGAGCAGGAGCTGGCGGGAACAGGACATGACTACACGGACTAAAAGGGGTTGGTAATTAATCTATATTGTCTTCCATGCCTTAGCGGTTCATCACCTCCAAATTTTATCGAAAATTAATATTGAATCTATCTTCATCCCCCTGTCAGGCAGTGTCACTCCCATTGGGAATCATTATCCTCTCTGTCTCTCTGTCAGATCCCCCTGTCTATCGGGGGTAATGATCACTACATTCTGAATTCCACTAGTCACTTCCAATGGACCTGGAGAACATTCAGTATTGGCTGACATGTTTCAAGTAGCATTTATACCACAATAATTACAACCAACAAAACAGAATCTAACATTGTCCCTTGGTTATTGAATGACATCAATATCACTGAGTATCCCACTATTAACATCATGGAGGTTCGCATTGACCAGGAACTGAACTGGACCTACCATTTTGCATATGGTGGTTACAACAGCAGCTTAAAGGCTGGGAATTCTATTCTCCTCACACTTATCCACCATTTACAAGGCACAAGTTGGGGGAATGATGCAGTACACTTCCGACTGTCTGGGCAACCGCTGCTCCAATAACAATTCAGAAACGTCAGATCATCCAGAACAAAGCCACGACTTTGACTGGCACCACATCCAACAACTCAAGTGCTCACTCCCTCAACCACAAATGCACAGTAGCATTGGCGTGTCCCATCTACAGAATGCATTGCTGTAAAACACCATGGCTCCTTAAAAGCAGATGAGAAAGGAGCAGAATTAGGCCATTTGGCCCATCGAGACTGCTCCGCCACTCGATCAGGGATGATATGATCCTCAACCACATTTCCTGTCTTCTCATAACGATTGATCTCCTTACTAAGGTTCCTCCAAACCCACACCCAAAACTATCTGGAAGGACAAGGGCAGAAGATATTCGGAACCACCGACTGCAACTTCCTCTCCAAGTCTTCCACCATCCTGACTTGGAAGTGTATGGCGGTTCCTTCAGTGCAGCTGGGTCAAGGTCCTGGAACTCCATCCCTCATGGTTGTCCCTTCCTTCACCACATGGACTGCAGCGGTTGAAGGAGGTAACTCACCACCATGTCCTGAAGGGTAGCAAGGATTGGGCAATAAAAGCTGGCTTGCCCACTAATGCCCATTGATGGCATGGTCATCACCACATTGCTATACTGTGGGAGCTTGCTGTGCACCAATGGGATGACTGCATGATACCAATAACAGCATTTCCATGAGCTGCGTTTAGCTGTGAGCTGCTTTGAGATGTTTTTGAGGCGGTGAAGGATTCTGTGTGAATGCAGTTCCTTTCCAAAAGAGGTAAAGATTGTGCGAACGCTATCTCCGGCGAATTGGAAAATGGAATGTCCTCAGCTCCGCTGATTTTCTGGCAAGCTTTCTTCCCAGTCTCCCTCCCAGCATTTTCTACCTTTGTTGTCCTGTATGTCTGTGTTGCAGATTAGTGACTGGAGGGGTGGCGCATGTTGGCAGCGAGGGGAGGGAGGTGGGGGGAGCTTTAGCTGTCGTTAGTGGTTTCGAATCCCCATGTTTTCAGCAAACATCCTGCATTGTGGGTGATCACCTGTTGCACCACATTGCTGACAGCTGCCAAGACATTCCTTTCAAATGAACCGTTCTCAAATGTCTCAGTAAATAGCCTGTTCCTCATAAGTACAGGTGCCCCGCTACACATGTTTCCTGACAACTATTGTCCACTTTAATTTTTTTCCACTCATTAATTCTATTATGCTGTTCTGAGGCTCCTTTATCACAGTGGGCTCATTCACAAAGAGGAACCCCAACTCTACCCTCTCCTCTGCACCCACTTATTCTCTACAGCCCAACTCTCCCAATTAACCCCATGATAATCGAACGAAAGAAGACCTTCTCCACTGAACATCGGCTATTAAGAAGTGAGACATCTGTTCACTAGCCCATGTGCTAGCCAATCACCGGGCGCGCCACATATCAAGGTGTATCTTTACCTCACTTGATCCCCTCCTGCGAAAATAAAGAGCGATGCCAATTATTCCGGGCAGCCTGACCATGCGAACTTCAGCGGCTTGTGCCAGTCACAACCACAACATCTCGACTTCTGAAAGGCAATGTCATTAGCAAGCTGTTCCCAAAACAACATGCTGTTTGCTGACAATGGGCTGAAGCCAAGGCCCGTAAGCAGTCCTCGGGCTTTGTAAATGTAAATTCGGCCCCACCTTATCTCTCCAACCACCCTCCCAACGCCCCCCCACCCCCCCCACCAACCGCTCCGCAAACCGCCTCCTCCCAGTTTGCCCCTTAGCTCACACCACCTTAGTTCCGAACACCTTGCCTGTGAGTGAATCTAACAAGGTGGCAGCATATGTTCGTAATTAAGGAAGGGCCTTACCAGCAACTGCACTCTGCAGGGCACTGGAGAATGGAGACAGGTTTTAAGACCCTCAAGGGTGTCGATGATCAGCTCACTGAACACATGCGACGAGGGGTATACTTAAGTCCAGCTGTGGCATTGTCGAGCGAATTAACTTTATCCTTCATTGACAAAAAGCAGCGTGAAATTAGCCGTGTTGAGGAAAATAATCAAAGATCTCAGCCAACAAACCTGGCAAGTCACTGGCTGTCTGCATTGCCAATTGCTAATATTCGAATATTTTGGCAGCGCAATTTTTATAGTTTGTTTGGCTTTCCTTTTTGCTGTTGTGCTCACAACAATCACTGAAGGATATCTTAATGTTCAGGAGTTTAATTAGGGGACGTGGTCTAGTTGGACTGAAGAGTTTGTTTCCATGCTGTACGACTCTCTTGCTTTAGTTTGATATCTCAATGATGCAAGCTCGTGCTAATTCAGTAGCTGTAAGTTGCTCTCTCTGTGCCATGAATCCACTCCCATCTGCAGCTTAGTCATCTTGCTTTCCCCTCTCTCCAAAATACTGCAGGTAGGGGAAATCCTTCCTTCCGAATGAATTGCATGAGCCCGGCGATTTGAATTATTGTGACAAAGTGTTGTTTTCGTAAGTTCAACACAAATTTCTACCAGAGAATTGAGAGCAGTTAGAAAATTCCAAAGCATCGGACTCTATGCTTCATCAGCTGAATTCCCTTTGTATCCGGCCTGGAAAACTGCATGGGGAAGGTGGGGAAATGTGATTCCCTATCTACAAGTGATTAAATTGGATTAATTGTCTGGAATGATTCTCTACCTGCGGTTGATTGTGTATTGAGTGATCAGTACCTGGGATGAGGGCTCTTTCAGAGTGATTTTCTGGGAGTCTGTCGCTGGCAATTATACAATGAGTGATTATGAAAGGTTATTTTTTCAATTTGATTATGGGGTGGGAGCTTTGCTGCCTAGGCCAGCATTGATTGCTCGGAGGTCAGTTGAGAATCAACCACATTTCTGTGAATCTGAGTCCCATGTAGACCAGAGCTGGTAAGGAACACAGATTTCCTTCCCTTTAGGGGTCAGACTCACCTTCACTTCAGATTCTTAATTTTTAATTGTCTGGTGGGATTTGAATAAATGTTCCTCAGTACATTAGCCTGAGTTTCTTGATTATTTGTCCAGTAACAGTCTCCTCAATAATTGTGGAAGTGATTTAGAGAGTGACTCTGGGAATGATACTGGGACCGATTCGGACAATGATGGTGAGAGTGATTCAATGGGAATGAATCTGAGAGTGCTTCTGGAGGTGATGCTCTTGAAACAATTCTGGGAGTGATTCTTTGGGAGTGACTATGGGAGTGATTCTCTTGAAGTGATTTTGGGAATGAATGTCAGCAAGATTATTATGGAGGGATTCTCTGAAGTGATCCTGGGAGATATTATTGGAGAGATTATATGGCAGTGAATGTCTGGGAATGATTCAGGGAATGATTCTGGGAGTGATTCACTGGAAATGATACTTTGGTAGCAATTTCCTGGGAATAAGCCTCACAATGATTCTCTAGTATTTACTATTGGCAGTGATTCTGAAGTGATACTAGGAGTGATTCTGGGAACTATCAGGAGGGATAACCTGGGAGTGATTCTCGACTGATTCTGGGATTCTCTACACATGATTCTGGGAGTGATTCTGGGAACTATCGCCGGAGTAATTCTCTGGGGAAGATTCAGAGTTATTCTCAGAGTGATTCTGTGAGACCAATTTTGGGAATGACTGTGGAAATGATCTTTGGTATGAATCACTGGGAGTGATAGTCTGGGAGAGATACTGGTAATGTTTCTGCAAATAATTCTGGGAATGAATCTGGGAGTAATTCTGGGAGTGATTTTGGAAATGATTTGGCACCAATTGTCTGGGCTATCTGGAAGTGACCTTGAAATGATTCTCGGAGGATTCTCTGGGAGTGATTCTGGAGTGATTTTGGGAGAGATTATGGAAATGATTCTTAGAGAGATTCTTTGTAAGTGAATTATTCTCTGGGAGTTATTGTCTGGCAGTGATTCAGCATGTGATTTTGGGAATAATTCGGTGTGTGACTCTCAGGGAGGGATAATCTGGGTGTGATTCTGTCTGACTGATTCTGAGAGTGACTTTGTAAATAATTCCCTGGAAGTGAGCATCATATAAATATTTGTAGCATCTATAATTTGGTGAGGTACCAAATGATTGGAGAGTGGTTAATATTGTGCCTGTGTTGAAGATGGGATGTAAGGAGAAGCCTGGGAATGAAAGACCTGTGAGCCTGACATCAATGGTGGATAAATTGTTGGAAGTGTTTCTGAGAGATAGGAGTTACATGCATTTGGAGAGGCAGGAATGATTAGGGATAGTCAGCACGGTTTTGTCTCACAAACTTGTTTGAGATTTTAGAATTTTTGAGAATTAGAATCCCTACAGTGTGGAAACAGGCCCTTCAGCCCAACAAGTCCACACTGACCCGCTGAAGAGTAACCCACCCAGACCCATTCCCATACATCACCGTTACTGATAACCTACACTATGGGCAATTTAGCATGGCCAATTCACCTAACCTGCACATCTTTGGATTGTGGGAGGAAACCGGAGCACCTGGAGGAAACCTACGCAGACACGGGGAGAATTTGCAAACTCCACACAGACAGTTGCCTGAGGCTGGATTTGAACCTGGGTCCTTGGCGCTGAGGATGTAACCAAGAAGATTGATGAGGGTAGAGCAATAGTCATAAAAAATGAACGTCACAGCAGACTCCACTTCCTCAGGAATACTCTGTAGCTCAGATTGCTCCACACTACTCCTCTTCCCTATCCCTCTGTTCCAGATCATTATCGTGTACCTTTTTGTCAACTTCTGAAATGAAAGGTACACAAAAGAAATTATTCTGTACCATCGTTATCCAGCAAAACTCACCTCACAATCTGTGAGCTTTGGTGGTTGGGCCAGCGTTTATTGCCCATTGCAGATTGCTCTTGAGACGGGATAGGGACAGCAGCTGACAGTCGAGTGATTGAATTAAGACTGACCGAAGGGACCAGAATTAAAAGGGATTTCAGGAGATGGTGGAGATAACAGAGACACTGGGGTCCACATCCATGAGGCATGATACTTGGAATCCATCCTGTGGTTTGGGCAATAAATATGGAAAGTTCTAGAGAATTGCACAGGTCTGCCAATCTCTGTAGAAAGAGAAACAGAATCCAATATGATTCTTCCTGTCATGAATCTGTGGATTGTGTCCCTGTGTTGTCTGCCACATTGCAATGACTCCTCAGTATGTGAGTGACCAGATGTAGACTCAGTACCTCAGGCAGGAGCACACTGTGCTTAGATTCAGTTTAGTGACTTCAGTCGAGGAGAGACCAGGACACAGGAGAATTACTGTTATTGACCTTCCATGAGATCTTTTATGTCCATTAATACAGTGAAGCACTCTATCATCTTATCTGACAGTCAGCACCTCTGACAATGCAGCACTATCTCTGTACTGACCCTCTGAAAATGTAGCGCTCCCTCAGTATTGACCCTCGGACAGTGCAGCACTCCCTCAGTCCTAACTCTTCGACAGTGCAGCTCTCCCTCAGTACTGACCCTCAGACAGCACATCACTCCCTCAGTACTGACCCTCTGTCAGTTCAGCACTACCTCAGTACTGACCCTCAGACAGCACATCACTCCCTCAGTACTGACCCTCTGTCAGTGCAGCACTCCCCCAGTACTGACCCTCTGACAGTGCGGTCCTCCCTCAGTACTGACCCTCTGTCAGTGCAGCACTCCCTCAGTACTGACCCTCTGACAGGGCAGCACTCCCTCAGTACTGACCCTCTGACAGGGCAGCACTCCCTCAGTACTGACCCTCTGACAGTGTAGTACTCCTTCAGCATTAAGCCTCCAACAGTGTAGCTGTCCCTCAGTACTGATGCTCTGACAGACTACCATCTCCTCAGTACAGTCCCTCAGTACAGCACAGTCCTTGAACACTGCATGAGGTGTCAGCCTGATCATGGGCTGAAAACTCTGAGAATGGGGCTGGATGAGAAAGAACCAGCCTGGCACCGGAGCCTCTGAATATCTGTGAGTGCTGCGCTGGGAGTACCTGTCTGAATTATGCACTCGAATCCTTAAAGTGGGACTTGATCCCTCAACCTTTTTGCTGCGATGTAAGAATGTTACTCGCTGAACCGTGGCTCCATGAAAAGGCACTGGCAAGTATAAACTATTGCCTCACCAGCTGCCTGTGCCAGGCAGTCAGAGACGTCAGCAAATGAAGTAAATGCCTGCCCATTCACTTGGGTACTGAAAGGTACAGTGAGCAGTCTGAAACACTGGAGTGGGCCATATTCAGGCTGCAGTCTGCCAACTCTGAACCATTGTACTGAAGAATGAAGAAATCACAAAGACTTGCATTTATACAGCACCTTCAATGACCTCAGGATGTCCCAAAGCACATTCACAGCCAGTGAAGTACTTTTCAAATGCTGTCACTGTTGTAATGTAGGGATTAGGGTTAAGCCATTAACTCTCCACTTTCCATTTGAGGCAAAATATGCTCTATGCCTGCGACTAGGGAAGGACAAGGGTGATGACACAGAGCAAAACGTGGGGGAGGTCACATGGTGGGAGAAGTAACCCAACTGTGGGATGTAATTTCACGTTCAGCACAGATGCTGCTGGTGAGGAGAGAGGAGAGGTGCAGTGGTAGAATCAGGTTGACCATTCATTACACACACTAAACAATTTCACAGTCTCCTTAGGTCTTCACCCTGACATTTCCTAAGCTGCATGGGCTCCACATGCTCTCATATTAGCTACATTGGACTCCCAGACAGGAATACTGCAGGAAACATAACATCACATTCTTTTCTTCGCCATGATGATGTTGATAGCTCAGTGGTTAACACTACTGCCTCACAGCACCAGGGACCCAGGTTCAATACTACCCTTAGGTGACCGTCCATGTGGAGTTTGCAAATTCTGCCTGTGTCTGAGTGGGTTTCCTCCGGGTGCTCTGGTTTCCTCCCACAGTCCAAAGATGTGTAAGTTGGGTGAATTGGCCGTGCTACAGTGTGCAGGCTAGGCTGATTAGCCATGGGAAATACAGGGATTGGGTGGGATGCTGTTTGGGGGGGGGGTCAGTGTGAGCTTGATAGGCTGAATGGCCTGCTTCCATACTGGAGGGATTCTAGAACCCTTGACTCAGTTATCTCAAAAAGGAGACAACAAATTCTTAAACTGAGGCCTCTCGTTCTCATCACCTCAGGATATCCAGGTATGGAGGTGGATTGACAATTTTCATACCGTCTTGTTAAACATATCTCTACTGCTTGCCATGAAATGCCTGTAATATTTAGTCGGATCTTCTGATATTAGTAAGGCTTGTGCTTGACTTTGAATGATTTGCCGTGCCTCTGTGTGTAGTTGAAGGCTGCAGCCACTTGGAGTGCTGCAGACAAGTTTTAAATCTTCTGAAACAAAATTGCCAGCCATGTTTTTTTTCTTTATGAATGTTGTCTTTGAATTGTCTTTGTCTAGTCTCTTTAATCATATACTTCAAAGGGAGCATTCTGCCCATTGTGTCTATGATAGTTCTTTTAAAAAAAATAAGCCTTACAATTTGGCACAGTGGTTAGCATGGCTGGCTCACATCACCACAAAACAGCGTTCAATTCTAATCCTGGCTGACTGTGTGAATAGAGTTTGCTCATTCTCTGTATGGGTTCTCTCCCACAGTCCAAAGATGTACAGGTTAGGTGGATTGGCCATGGGAAATGCAGTGTTACAGGCATAAGGTAGGACTGGGTGGGTTGGTATGGAGTTGACGGGCCAAATGGCCTGCTTCTACAGTACAGGGATTCTATGAATTAGTCTCTACCCTGCACACGCACCTGCTCTTCCTTTGTACTTTTGTAAATAGTTTCCCTTCAAGCAAAAATGCAATTTCAATGCAAGTTAAGTTTGGGTCTGTTTCTATGGCCCTTTCAGATCTTGCATTTCTTAATCTTTAAACATGCTTATCTTTTCATTTTTGTCGGTAATTTCCATTCACCATTACTTAATAATCTCTTTGTCTAAGTAGGAAGGCTTATAAAATGTTATTGTTTCTTGCAAGGGGTATTAAGTAGGGAGGTTATACTCTAGTTTAACTCACACCTGTGAAACTAAATCTAGAGTACTGTGTACAGTATCGGTTTATTTATTTAACTCAGAATGTAACTTTGTTGGAAGCAGTTTAGAGAAGATTTCTTTGGCTAATACCTGACAATGAGCAGGTTGTCTAATGAGGAAAGGTCGGCCAGGCTAGGATCACACCTGCTGGAGTTGAGAAAAGTAAAAGTCGGCTTCATTCAACATGAATAACATACCTAGTCATAAAATCATTCAGTCATAGAATCATACAGCACGGATACAGACCCTTCAGTTCAACTAGTCTATGCTGACCCTGTTCCCAAACTAAACCAGTCCCACCCGCCTGCGGTTAACCATATCCCTCCAAGTCTTTCATGTACTTATCCAAATGTCTCTTAAACATTGTAACTGTACCTGTACCAATCATTTCCTCTGGCAGTTCATTCCACACACTAACCACTCTCTGTGTAAAAAAAGTTGCCCCTTATGTCCTTTTAAAATATTACTCCTCTCATCTTAAAAATGTGCCCCCTTCATTTTGAACCTCCCCAACTTAGGGAAAAGACTTTTGCTGTTGACCTTATCCACATCCCTCACGATTTCATAAACCTGTATAATGTCTCCCCTCAAACACCTATGCTCCAGTGAAAGAAGTCCCAGCCTATCTCTATAACTCAAACCCTCCATTCCTGGCAACATCCTGGTAAATCTTTTCTGAACCCTCTCCAGCTTATAACAGGGTGACCAAAACAGACAGTAAAGGCCTCACCAATGTCCTGTACAACTGCAACATGGCATCCCAACACCCATACTCAAAGATCTGAGCAATGAAGGCAAGCATGTCAAATGCCTTCTTAACAATTTGTGATGCAAATTTCAAAGAATTATGCCCCTAAATCCCTCGGTCTCTCTGTTGTATACCACTACCCAAGGACCCTACCATTATTTGTATATATCCTGCCCTTGTTTTACCAAAATAAAATGCCTTGTATTTACCAAAATTAATCCAACTGCTACTCCTTGCCCATTGACCCAATTGATCAAGATCTCTTTCCAATCCTAAATAGTCTTCTTCACTGGCAACTATACCACCGATTTTGGCATCATCCGCAAACTTACATAATCATGCCTCATAAATTCTCACCCAAATCATCTGTATAATTGACCAACAGGAGTGGACCCAGTTGCGATCCCTGTGGAACACTGCTGGTCACAGTCCTCCAGTCCGTAAACCACCACCACCCTCTGTCTTGTACCGTCAAGCCAATTTTGTGTTCAACCGGCAAGCTCACCCTGAATCCTATGTGATCTAACTTTACTAATTAGTCCATCATGCAGAACCTTGTTAAAGGCTCTACTGAAGTCTAAGTAAATAATATTCACTGCTCTGCCCTCATGAATCTTCTTGGTTACTTTCTCAAAAAAACTCAATCAAGTTTGTGAGACACTGTTTCCCTCACAAAAGAAAACATACTGCCTATCCCTAATCATTTCTTGCCTTTCCAAGTGCACCTAAATCCTATCTTTCAGAATCACTTCCAAAACCTTACCCAGCACGGATTTAAGACTCAGAAATCTATAGTTCCCAGGCTTCTCCTTACAGCTTTTCTTAAATAAAGGCCCACCATTAGCCACCCTCCAGTTCTCTGGTACCTCACCCATGGTTATAGATGATACAAATATTTGTGCTAGGGACCCCACAATTTCCTTCCTAGCTTCCCACAACCTCCAAGGATGCACTTGATCAGGTCCCGGATACCTTTATGTTTTCTAAGAACTCTAGCACTTCCTCTTCTGCAATATGAACTATTTTAAAATTTATTTCCTTGCGTTCTCTAACCTCTATTTATTTGTCCACAGTAAAAACTGACCCAAAATATTCATTATGTATCTCTTCCATCTCCTGCAGTTCAACACATTGATGACCTTATTTATCTTTAAAGGGGCCTTCTCTCTCTCAAGTTGCTTTTTTTGCTCTTAATGTACTAGTAGAATCTCTTCAGATTATCATCAACCTTATCTGCCATGGTTATCTCATATCCCCTTTTGCCCTCCTGATCTCTCTCTTCAGAATGCCCCACACTCTTTATTCCCTTCAAGAGATTCATTTGATCCCAGTTGTCTACACCTAAAATATGATTCTTTTTTATTCTTGACTAGAACCTCAATATCTTTACTCATCCATTGTTCTCTAATCCTACCCCCCCCCCCCCCCCCCCTTACCCTTTACTCTAATAGGAATGTAATGCCTCTGAACTCCTGTTATCAGACTTTGGAAAGTCTCCTACTTATCAGTCATCCCTTTACCTGTGATCAGTCTCCTCCAATAAAATTTTGAAAGTTCTTGTCCCATACCATTCAAATTTGCCTTGCCCCAATTAAGAACTTTAACTTTTATGAAAAGCTTATCCTTTTCCATAACTATTTTAAAACTATTGGATTCTGATCATTAGTCCCAACGTGTACCCCTACTAACACTTCAGTCACCTGCCCTGCCTTATTTCCCAAGAGAAGATCAAGTTTTGCTCCTTCTCTAGTAGGAACATTTACATTTTGAGAAAGAAAAATTCCTTAAACACATTTAACAAACTCTTCACCATCCAAATCTTTAACACTAAGACAGTCCCATTCAATGTTTTGATAGTGAAAATCCCCTACTTTTATAACCCTATTATAATACATTTCTGAGATCTTTCTACAAATTTGCTCCTCAGTTTCCCTCTGGCTACTCGGAGTGGGGGGGGGGGGGGGATGCTACCTTATAATCCCATCAAGGTGATCATCCCTTTCGTATTTCTAATTTTAACTCATATATTTTCATTGGATGATCTTTCAGAAAAATCCTAATTACAGCAGTAGTGTTTTCCTTAGTCAAAAACACCACACCCCCTCCTCACTTGCCTCCCTTTCCATCCTTCCTGAACCACCTAAAACCGGAAAAATTGGGCTTCCAGTCTAGTCCTTCCCTCAGCCAAGTTTCTGGAATAGCTCCGAAGTCCGAGGCCCATATTTCCATAGATGCCCTGAGCTCATCTACCTTAGCTGTAAGACCCCTTGCATTGAAATAAATGCAGTTTAATTCTTTAGAGTTACCTCGTTCTCTGATTTTCTCTGGTCTATCTTTTCTAATGAATTTGGTCTTTCTGATTCTGATGAGAACCACCCCCGTCTGTCTTTCTATTTTCACTGCTACTTAGGAAACCCCCCTCCCCCCCACCTCTACCACCCTCTCCCTCTGATAACTTACAGGCTTCTGAAATAGAACCTGCCAGGATTGGGGTCCCTTTCCAGTTCAGGTGAAACCTATTCGTTTTGTACAGGTCTTTTCTATCCCACAAGAGATCCCAATGATTGGAATCCTTGCACACTCTGCCATCTCCTTAGCGATTGATTTAACTGGGCAAAAGTGAGGACTGCAGATGCTGGAGATCAGAGTCTAGATTAGAGTGGTGTTGGAAAAGCACAGCAGGTCAGGCAGCATTGGAGTAGCAGGAAAATCAACGTTTTGGGCAAAATTTAACAGCCCTATCTTTTAAATCATTCCCTCATTAGAACTTGGCACCAGGAGTAAATCAGACATTGCTACTTTTGAGGTTCTGTGTTTTAACCTTCTACTTAACCTCTTTATTCACTCAGCAAAACCTTAACCCTTTCTCTAACCATGTCATTCCTATAATGTGTACAACAGCTTCTGGTTTCTGACTCTTCCCTTTGACAATATCTTAAGCAGGGTGAATATGGAAAGGATAGTTCCTCTCGTGGAACAATCTAGAATTAGGTGTCACTGTTTAAAAATCAGGAGTTGGCCATTTATAAAGTCAGAAGTCACATGACACCAGGTTATAATCCAACATGTTTATTTGAAATCATAAGCATTCGGAGAGCTGCTCCTTCATCAGGTGAAGTGAAGTGGAATACAACAATTGCCAGACAGGAATGTTCCCTCCCAATCAGGGAAGACTTCAACAGTCAAGGACATTACACCTCCGATCTTTGGGGAAGTGTCCTCCAAGGCAGCCTTCGAGATACATAATGCAGAATCGCTGAGGAGAAACTGATAGCTAAGTTCCATACCCATGAAGATGGCCTCAACCGTGATCTTGGGTTCATGTCGCACAACATGTAACCCCACACACTTTCTGTGTTTGTGAAATCTTCCTTATTGTTCTGTTTTAACACCATCACCTTTATAACTTGTTATGATCTCTCTACCTTAATTAGTTTGAATAGTTTTGGATTACTTATTATTTTGGTTAGACCCTCATCATGCAACTCTTAAACCTATCGAGTTATTCCAGCCATTTGGTTTGTCTTATGTTTGATTCTTTTTTGCAATTATCTCTGTGCCTCACTTAATTGGATCAGCAGTCATCCTGTCGGTTGTTATTCAGCTGCTGACACTTTACTGACATTGTTTGACACTTTTGATCACCTGCAAAGACTTGTTGTTCAGCCTGTTCACACTCCACTCACACCATTTGTACTATCTTTTGAAACTTACAATTACCTAGAATTATCTTGCAGTGATCTTTCCCCCTGTAAATTCTGTGCCTGTGTACTTCCCTCCACTTCAGCTGATGAAGGAGCAGTGCTCCAAAAGCTTGTGATTTCAAATAAACCTGTTGGGACTATAACCTGGTTTTGTGTGACTTCTGATTTTTGTCCACCCCGGTCCAACACCTGCATCTCCACATCATTTAAAAAGAGTTGAGGTGATGGGTCTCTGGACCTTCTTCCCGAAAAGAAAGTAGAATTTTTGAATATTTTAAGACAAGGGGAGTAGATTCTTGAAAAGCAAAGTAGGCTCATTGGGGATAGGCAGGAATTAGGAGAATGGTTTGGCCATGCTTTTACGGAATGAAGCAGACTCAATGGCCTACTCAGGTGTTCATGTGTCTCAATTCAATTCATTCAAGCCTTCTCAATCATCACCATTTCTACCGGATAGAACTTCCTCCCTCTATAGTCATCTTCTGCAGAGGGGGCACTTCCTGTAAGTCTCAGACTGAAGTGCTGTCACATGTTTGATGTCACAGTTCAGACATCAAGGTGTCCTGGAGGGTCAATTCATCAATGCTAACAACTCATTAAGCAGCAACCAATGAAGCTGTTGGAACGGCAGGTAAAGCAATTAATGCAGTTTCAAAAATGGGTAACTGGTCAAAAACTAAGTTGTCACCTCTTAGAAAGCTGACTTTGCAAAGTCTAAAGTTTATTACAATGAACAATTGCATTGGAGGCAAGATGGACCCACAGAACCTGGAACACTTATCTGTTATGCAGAACTCCATCTAGTGGTCAATATGAGTGACTTCAATTACATGAAGAATTTAAGAAACTGGGATGGTTCTGCATAGAACAAAGAAGGTTAATGGGAAGGAGATTTAATAGAGTTGTTCGAAATTCTGAGTGGCTTTATGAGACCAAGTAAAAAGAAACCTCACTCCCTGTTGGTAATTAGAGGATAAAGATTTAAGATAGTTGGCAAACGAACCAGAAGAGAGATTTGGAATTTCTTTTACTGCAGTGGGTTGTTAGGTTTTGACAAAGTCCTACCACAGCCAGCCATGAATAGTCATGGACAATTAAATGGCCAACAGGCAGAGAAAGCTCCACAAGTATCCTCATTCTCAATAATGGGGGAAGCTATTCCATCAGAGCAATCAACAAGGCTAATGCAGTTTCAACCACTTCTGCAATGTGCAGAGTTGATAACCCCTAGCATCTCAGTTATCAGTCTTCAGCCAATTCCATTCAGTCCATGTGATATCAAGAAATAGCTGAAGATACTGGATGCATCAAAGGTTATGGACTCTGACAATGTTCTGGTAATAGTTCTGAAGACTTGTGTTCCAGAACTTGTTCAGCTTCTAGCCAAGCTGTTCCAGTAAAGCTACAACACTGGTGAGTACCTGATACGTATTGTCTAAAAATACCAGGACAAATCCAAGCCAGCCAATTCCTGCCCCATCAGTCTACTCTCAAACATCATTAGAAAGTGATGTAAGTTATCATCAACAGTGTTATCAAGCAGTGCTCAGCTCCAGCCTGCTCACTGACATTTAGTTTGTGTTTCAGTAGGGCTCCTCAATTTCTGACCTCATTGTGGCCTTGATCCACACAAAAAAAACCTGAATTCCAGAGATAAGGTGAGAGGGACTGGCATTAACGTCAGGCCATATTTACTGAGCGTGGTGTCAAAAAGCCTCAGTAAATCTAGAATCATAGAGAATGCCTGCTTGGTTTGAGCTGTACCTGGCAGAAATGAAGTTGGTTGTGGTTATTGGAAGTCAGTTGTCTCCATCCTGGGACATCAATGAAGGTGTTGGAGGCTGAAACATCTTCAGCTCACCCATCCATGATGTTCCTAAAAGGTTGGAGATGGGAATACTCACTGACAACGACAGTACGTTCTGTACCATTCATGCCTCCTCAGATATTGGAGCAGTCTGTGTCAATTTGCTACAAGATCAGGATAACATTCAGGCTCAGGGTGGTAAGTCGCAAGAAACAGTCACACTGTACAAGTGCCAGGCAATGACCATCTTGAGCAAAAGAGAATCCAATCATTACCGTTTGATCTTCAGTGACATTACCATCACTAAACCCTCCACTATCACCATCCTGGGTGTTGCCATTGATCAGACACTGAACTGGACCAACCACGTTGGGCGGCATGGTGGCACAGTGGTTAGCACTGCTGCCTCACAGCGCCAGAGACCCGGGTTCAATTCCCGCCTCAGGCAACTGACTGTGTGGAGTTTGCACATTCTCCCCATGTCTGCATGGGTTTCCTCCGGGTGTTCCGGTTTCCGCCCACAGTCCAAAAATGTGCAGGTCAGGTGAATTGGCCATGCTAAATTGCCCGTAGTGTTAGGTGAAGGGGTAAATGGAGGGGAATACGTCTTGGGTGGTTTGTGCTTCGGCGGGTCGGTGTGTACTTGTTGGGCCGAAGGGCCTGTTTCCACACTGTAACTCATCTAATCTAATACTTTGGCTGTCTCAAAGTCTGGGAATTCTGTAGTGTGTAGCTGATCTCCTAACCCGGCAAACCCTATCCGCCATTTGAAAGGCACAAGTCAGGAATGTGTTGGGAAACTCCCCATTTGCCTGGGTGAGTGCAGTTCCAACAACATTCAAGAAGCTTGAGAGCATCTCAGGTAAACCTGCCCGCTTGAGGGATTGTGTTTAGTTGCTTCCTTGGATTGTGATTCAATTTTCTGTTTGGCGTTGAACCACCCCATGACCAGATCTCCCTCTGCCCCCCTCCCCCACCCACCTCCCACCCCCAACCAACCATTGTGCCTGGTGTAGGGGATAGATGTTCCTGGGTATGTGGCTTATGCTTTCTGTTGAATGAAAGCTGAGTCTGTCAATTAGGCTGGGCCATCTGTCAGTGCCAAAATATAGGAAATGTGGGTTAAATGGTTCAGAGTAGATAGAAAACGCCAAACGTATGGGTTTCCAGTGCATGACTGTACACCAGTCCCACATGCTCATTAAGCAAAGTGACCCTTCGTGGTGTGAACTGCATCTCACCGAGATAGTGAAAGTGGTTAATTAATCCTCTCCCTTTTGGAGAATCCCATTTGGATTTTTAACAATAATTCTCGTAATTCTTTGACCATTGTTTTTGGTAATCACCAAGGAAAGTATAAATGCATGAACTTAATTTCAGGCATGTGGCATCTCTGATGTGATAATTAATGGTGACACAATAGCGCAATGTGATATTCAGTGTTGACAGCTACTGATCTATTTAGATACTTTGATACAACATGATGTTATGTCATCTGATCGCTATAAATTCAAAATGTTCACACTTTTAGACACAAGATACTGGAACGTGACCAAGTGTATTTCTCAATGCTTCCCATGTGGCTGGCCTGACACTGTGTTCCTCAATACCTGACTGCAATGCACTTGTGATGTGCACTCTCATGACAATTATCAAATTTTTTTATGAATAATATGATAGGCAGCAATGCAGTGCTGGAATAATTCCTGTGGAAGTGTTTTATGTGGGGTGGAAATTGGACCCAATGGCTTTCCACTTCATTGGGTGATAACTGAGATCAGATAGAATGGGCACAGGGCACCTTTGGCAGATGGTGGAATTTGACTTCAATAATAATCTGAAAATAAGAGTCTACTGAGAACACAAAATCATTGCCAATTGTCAGGGAAAACCCACTGGCTCGCTAACGTCCTTCAGGGAAGGGGCTCTGGTCAGGCCAGATCCACGGCAATGCACTTGACTCTTAGCTGCCCTCGAGGGAATTAGGGATGGAGAAAAAACTGCTGACCTAGCTAGTGAGGCCTACATCCCATGAATAAATTAAAAATAAAACTTCTCTGTATGAGTTATTTGAACAGCTACAGCACTTTGGGGACATGTCGGTGGGGGTTGGGACCTTTCCCCAGTTACAGTGTCATTCTTGCGGAAGCAGCCCTCACTAGGAATAGGTGTAGGTCATGCTTTGGATCTGCTCAAAGCCCCAACGGTTAAGTACCCCCACAGTGTAGGGACAAGAAGTCCAAAGACCTGGCTGCCAATAACTGATCAAAGGAAACTGAAGGTGAGTAGGAGACCAGTACTGGAAGAACACAGAGATATTGGAAGGTTTGGATGAGATTACAGAGATAGGAAGAGGTGAAACCATAAAGACATTTGAAATCAAATGAGAATTTTGAATTTTAGGTTGGATTGGTGTATCCCTAAGCATTTCCTTCTCACTCACTTTTCTGCCGTCATCCTCACATTGATTAATTGACTGTTTTCTTCTTTGTTTCTTCTATTAACCAAACTGTTTATGTGTTTAAAGAGTTGCGAAGGTAGAAACTCATTCCTGTGGTCGAGGGGTGTGGTTTGGGACAAAGTCAGAGCAAAGGGTGAAACTTCAAGTTTGAGACAGCCATTTAGGAGTGATTTTCACAAGCACTTCTTACGACAGGTGATCTGGAACTTCTCCCCACCACCACCCCCATCCTGCAGAAAACTGTGGAGGTGGGGTGTGTGGGTGGATAAACTGCAAATTTCAAAACTAAGACTGAGAGATTATTATTAGCCAACAATGCTAAAGGTTGCAAAGCAGAGACTGGGCGAACTGGAGGTGAGATGTAGATTAGCCGTGATCGCTTTGGACGGCAGTACAGGCTTGCAGGGCTGAATGGCCACGTTATGTTTGGATGTCTTTCCTACCAGAAGTGCCCCATTAATTCATTTCAAGGAAGCTTTTATTCTACGTGGTCTACTCTTATCTCTCTCACTTGTAGCGAGAAGGATCTAGGGCTCTTTAACTGCTCCAAAAATCCTCGGTGACCTCACGCAGTTGCGGCGAGTTGTTTTGGGAACTTAAGTCACTTTCAGTTCTTCCCATCTTGGAGCATCTCCATCCATTCACCATCCAGCACGTCCCTCTCCATTTAAACGCCCACTCAAGGCACTGTGCCCACAGTGTCACCTAACAGGCCTTTGTCATCAACTATTGTAATCCCTTCAAAGGAACCATATCACCTTGCAGAAGGAATCTTGGCTGATGGAATCGAGATTAAGGTCAGAATAATGCCAACGATGTTTTATGAAGAGTTTAATGCTGCCAACCATGAACATATCTTTGAAAGTGTTCAAACACCTTATTAAAATGATCAGATTGCAAGAATTATGACCCACCCTCTCTACTGCTGCTGTCCTCCTTACCCTCGTCTTGATCATGTGTTAATTCTGCCATGTAACATTCGTTTGCAATTATATGTAAACTTGAGCTTATCTGAAACTCTACCGAACTTGTCCTTTCACCCATTACTAATATGCTTGTGACCCACCCTGCCTTCTAATCCTGCAAAATTCTTATCTTGGTGTTCAAATCCCTGCGGAGATTCCTCTGTCCCTGTCTCCCCTGCACCACAATCCTCTACGATCTCAGTGTTCTTCCAATCCTGCATATCACCCCACTTCCTACATTCTGTCATTGGCGACTATGCCATTTGCTGCCTGGACTTGAAGCTCTGACATTTCTTCAGAAATGTCTGTCATTCTCTACCCGTCCCTCCTTCAAAATATTCCATCAAACCTACCTTTTGGATCAAGTTTTTGAGCATCTCTTCTGCAATCTCATCAAGTACGGTTGCGAAGGGGCTTGGGAAATCTTCCTGCCTTAATGAAGCAGGTATTATTGTTGGCATAGGATATGAATAAGTATCCTCATCCTGGCCAGAAAACGAACATTCTCAACTGGGGTCTCAATGCTCACCTTCGATATTGTTAGGTTGGGCGAAAGTGAGGGCAGCAGATGCTGGAGATCAGAGTCAAGGGTGTGGTGCTGGAAAAGCACAGCAGGTCAGGCAGCATCCGAGGAGCAGGAGAATCGACATTTTGGCCATAAGCCTTCGTCAGAAATGACTGATGTCATCCCTGCTAAAGGGCTTATGCCCGAAATGTTGATTCTCCTGCTCCTCGGTTGCTTCCTGACCTGCTGTGCTTTTCCAGCACCACACCCTTGATATCGTGAGGAGTTTCTAGGAGTTTGAGATAGATGAGGATGAACATAAGTTTTGTGCAATCTTTTAATGTTGATTGTCTATTAATATATGCATTAGCATAAATCGATAAGATATATTGAAGGCTGCTGTGGGAGGCAGGAGTGTAGGTTGCAGCAGCTCTGACATTACATTTTCAAATCCTCTCCAGTCACATGACGGATGCCAGTGGATTGGAGGAAGGCCAATGTGATGGCATTATTCCAGAAGGTTGGTAGGGATAAAATAGGAAGCTGCAGGCCCAGTGAGTCTAACACCTGTGGTAGGAAAACTATTAGAAAAACATTCTGAAGGACAGAATTAATCTCCACTTGGGTCATTGAGGATCAATCAAGAATACTCAGCACGCCTTTGTCAGGGGGAAATTATTTCTAACAATCGTGATTGAATTTTTCAAGGAGGTGACCAGATGATCAGATGAGGGCAATGCAGTTGATGAAGTCTACGTGGGCTTCAGTGACGCTTTTGATAATGTCTCACTTGACAGGCTAGTCAAGAATCCAAGAGCCATCCAGTCCCTCTACACCTCCATCTGCCATGACCAGGGCCTCCAAGCCCTCTGTTTCTTCCTCTCCCAATGTCCCCATCAGCGCCCTTCCACTGACACTCTCATTCGTTTGGCTGAACTGGTCCTCACCCTCAACAATTTCTCTTTCAAATCCTCCCACTTCCTCCAGACGAAAGGGGTAGCCATGGGCACCTGTATGGGTCCCAGCTATGCCTGTCTCTTTGTCGGCTACGGAGAACAGTCCACCTTCCGTAGTTACACCGGCACCACTCCACACCTCTTCCTCCACTACATTGGTGACTGCATCGGTGCCACCTCGTGCTCCCACGAGGAGGTTGAGCAGTTCATCAATTTCACCAACACATTGCACCCTGACCTTAAATTTACCTGGACTATCTCTGATACTCTTCCCTCCCCTTCCTGGACCTCTCCATCTCCATCAATGACGACTGACTCAACACTGACATTTTTTACAAGCCCACTGACTCCCACAGCTATCTGGATTACACCGCCTCCCACCCTACCTCCTGCAAAAATGCCATCCTGTATTCCCAATTCCTCCGCCTCCGCCGGATCCACTCCCAGGAGGACCAGTTCCACCACAGAACACAACAGGTGGCCTCCTTCTTTAAAGACCATCATTTCCCCTCCCATGTGGTTGAAGATTCCCTCCAAGACATCTCATCCACGTCCTGCACCTCTGCCCTCAAACCCCACCCCTCCAACCGTAACAAGGACAGAACCCCCCTGGTCCTCACTTTCCACCCTACCAATCTCTGCATAAACTGCATCATCCGCCGACATTTCCGCCACCTACAAACGGACCCCACCACCAGGGATATACTTCCCTCCCCACCCCTATCCACTTTCCGCAAAGACCATTCCTTCCGTGACTACCTGGTCAGGTCCACGTCACCCAACAACCCACCCTCCCATCCTGGCACCTTATCCTGCCACCACAGGAATTGCAAAACCTATGCCCACACCTCCCCCCTCACCTCCGTCCAAGGCCCCAAAGGAGCCTTCCACATCCATCAAAGTTTCACCTGCACATCCACCGATATCATTTATTGTATCCGTTGCTCCTGATGTGGTCTCCTCTACTGGACGCCTCCTCGCAGAGCACTTCAGGGAACATCTCCGTGACACCCGCACCAATCAACCCCACCTGCCCTGTGGCTGAACATTTCAACTCCCCCTCCCACTCTGCCGATGACATGCAGGTCCTGGGCCTCTTCCACCTCCACTGCCTCAACACCCAACGCCTGGAGGAAGAACGCCTCACCTTCCGCCTCGGAACACTTCAACCTCAGGACATCAATGTGGATTTCACCAGTTTCCTCATTTCCCCTCTCCCCCCACCTTACCCCAGTTCCAACCTTCCAGCTCAGCACCATCCTCCTGACCTGTCCCACCTGTCCATCTTCCTTCCCACCTATCTGCTCCACCCTCCTCTCTGACCTATCATCTTCATCCCCACCCCCATCCACCTATTGCACTCTCAACTACCTTCTTCCCAGTCCCACCCCTCTCCCATTTATTTCTCCACCTCCAAGGCTTTCAGCCTTATTCCTGATGAAGGGCTCCTTCCCAAAACATTGATTTTCCTGCTCCTTGGATGCTGCCTGATCTGCTGTGCTTTTCCAGCACCACTCTTATCATCTCACTGGTTAGTTATCCACAGGCCCAGGCTGACGCAGTGGGTACATGGGCTTAAATCGTTTCAAGGAAAAGTGGGGTGTATCACAACAACAACTTGCTTTCATATATCACATAGGAAGGTAGTTGGAGTTGTTGGAGGTCAGTCACCTCAGCTCCAAGACATCTCTGCTGGAGTTCCTCAGGTTGCTTCATCACTGACCTTCTCTCAATCATAAGGTCAGAAGTGGG
The DNA here is from genome assembly GCF_047496795.1 of Chiloscyllium punctatum. Taxonomy (NCBI): domain Eukaryota; kingdom Metazoa; phylum Chordata; class Chondrichthyes; order Orectolobiformes; family Hemiscylliidae; genus Chiloscyllium; species Chiloscyllium punctatum. Next base: position 22,394,709 of record NC_092744.1, read on the forward strand.
GATGTTCGCCAATGATTGCTCAATGTTCAGCACCATTTGCGATTCCTGACATACTGAAGTAGTCCATGTTCAAATGCAAAAAGATCTGGACAATATCCAGGCTTGGGCTAACTCGTGGCAAGTAACATTCGCACCACATAAATGCCAGGCTATGATCGTTTCCCATCAGAGATAACCTAAGCACCGCCCCTTGACATTCACAGGTGTAACCAACACTGAATCCCACACTATCAACATTGGGGTTATCATTGCTCAGAAACTCAACTGTACTCACCATTCAAACACAATGGCTATGAGAGCGAGTCAGAGGCTCGGAATACTGTGGCAAGTAATTCACCTCCAGACACCCCAAAGCCTGTCCACCATTTAGAAGGCACGAGTCAGGAGTGTGATGAAATACTCCAATATTTACCTGAATGTGTGCACCTTTAACAACATTCTAGAAGCTTGACACCATCCATGACAAAGCACTTGATTGGCACCACACCCAATAAGCATCCATTCTCTCCACCACTGACGTTCAGTAGCAGCAGGGTAAACAATCTACACGATGCACAGCAAAATTCATCAAAGCTCCTTAGACAGCACCTTCCAAACCCACAGCCACTTCCATCTAGAAGGACAAAGGCCATAGATACATGGGAACGCCACCAACTGCAAGTTTTTTTCCAACTCACTCAGCATCCTGACTTTAAAATATATCACCCCTCCTTCAATTTTGCTGGATCAAAATCCTAGAATTCCCTCCCAAAGAGCATTTGTGAGTCAACTCACAGTACATGGTTAGTAGCAGTTTTTAAGAAGGTAGTTCACTCTCACTTTCTCAAGGGTAACACGGGACAGACAATTATTAGTAGCCAGCCAGTGATGCCCACATCCTACAAATGAATAAAAACAAACTCCTTTAATATCGCAAAGCGATCTACAGCACAGAATTAATTATCTGACAAAAATAAGCATTGAACCAATTTAGTTTTTAAGAAAAGTGTGTGGTGCCAGCACCAAGATGGCTGCCAACCACATGTGCAGATGATGGTGAGGACATCACGCCACCTGAACAGAGCCCTCTCCTGGCAGTCATGTTCATTTGTGTCTCCAAGCCCCACTGTCCCACACTGCCACTGCTTTCTGCCCCACCACCCCCTCCCCATTCCTATCTCTCACTGCATGAATCAGCACTTCTGAGCTCTTTCTGAGTGTGCAGGTGTGGGCAAGAAATGCAGCTTGTTGTTCATTCATTCAGTCCGGGCATTGTTGGCCAAGTCAGAGTTTATTGTCCATCCCTAACTTCCCTGGAGAAAATGGTGGGAAACTGCCTTCATGATTGGCGGCAGTCATGTGATGTAGGGATACCTTCAGGGCTGTTAAGGATGGAATTCCAGGATTTTGACTTCCATATGTAGCAGCAAATGACCTAAAACCTAGTCAAAGAGCCTTTAAGGGGTAACTCAAAAAAGGTTTAGGGAGGGAACTCCAAAGCTTCATGTCTGGGCTGAAGGGATGGGACCAGTGATGGAAGCAGAAAATCAGTTTCTCTCCAGTGGTAGGGAAGCTTCTAGAAGCAATTATTCAGATAGAACTGGTAGTCACATGGAAAAAGTTAGGCTGATTAGGAAGTGCCAGAGCACAGATTTCCCTCCCTCTGCGAACTTTTACTTTTCAAATGATCATCTAATCCCCTTTTGAAAGCCTCAACTGAATGTATCTCCACCACACTTACAGGCAGACTATTTTAGATCCTAACCATTCACTATGTAAAAAGAGCTTTCAAAGTCCATTCACTTTAAATTGGGGTCTCTGATACTTGACCCTTCTGGTAATGCGAACAGTTTGTCCATTTCAACTCTGTGTAGACCCCTCTCATGATTTTGACCACCTCAATTAACCTCCTCTCAACCCTTCAGCCCCAGTGTCTCCTGTCAATCTACGTGTCTGAAGAACTTCAACTCTGGAGCAATTCCGATAAATCTTTTCTGTCATCTGTTTAATGTCTTTGTGGGAATAATTGCTTAATGCATGGATTAATGGTTAGAGCATGGATTAGACACGCAGAGTGAGGGTGTTTCTGCAGTCTGATTCCATAACTCAGATTGTCAAGCATTCTGACCCAGGATTGGATTCCATTCTGCCACACTTGCTACTTGGACTGGGAGTACTGGAAGCCTGCCATCTCCCACCTGCACATCCTCCTCCTCAATGAATCATGTCTGATAGTTACTGAAGCTCTCACACAGGACCTCAAATAAAACTGATGCATATAGTTTAAATGCACCTTTTTTACTGAGTCCTGGGTGTACATGTGCATAAGTCATTAAAGGAGTCAGGACATATGTAGAGTGTGGTTAACAAAGCATACAGTATTCTAGGCTTCAGCAATAGAAGCATACAGTACAAAATCTAGTAGGAATTCTAAGCTTGTTTAAGACACTGGTTAGACCTCAGCTTGACAACTATGTCCAGTTCTTTTTGGAAGGATGTGAACACAGTGAAGGAAATGCAGAAACAGTTTACAAGAATGTTTCCAGGGCGACAAACTTCAATTGTGAAGATACATTGGAGAGGTTGGGAAAGGAGAAAACGAAGAGAAGATTTTATTGGTGTTTTCAAAAACATGAGCTGTTTGGTCAGAATAGACCAGCAGACATTGTTCATAAAAGATTCAAGAATGAAAACCATCAGATTTAAAGTGATTTGCAAAATGCAACATGAGAAGAATTTTTTTTTTCATGTCGTGAGTGGTTCGTGTCTGGAATACATTGCCTGGAAGTATGGTGGATGCAGGTTCAATTGAGACATTCAGGAGATGCTAGTTTAAATAGAAACAATGAACAGAATTATGAGGAAGGGCAGGAGAGTGGCATTAAGTCATATTGATTATTTGGAGAGCCAGTGTAGACATGATGGGCGCTGTCACAATGAGGTAATACAAACTGATAAAAACCACATCTACTGATGATTGACTACAAACATCACTAACTTCATCTAGGCAACTGAGCCGAGGTGATGGAGTACCAGGTTTCAATCTTCCATGGAAAATCTGGACAAACCTTAACCACTTGATGATAGGCAGGGAGGATGGGACCACTTGCTTCACAACTGGAACACAAGGGACAACTCAGTTTGTGTCTATGGCCATCTCAATCATGGCATCGTTCACAAACTGACCACTTGCCCTGAAAACACCATCCCTGGTGACTTCTCAGCCATTCACTCTGAGTCTTCTGAAACCATTAAATGGATTGGTTTAATTGGTTTAAAGAATTTAATGTTTTAAACAAGTGTTTGCCCATTTATTACAGAAATGAAGATATCTGCTGTGTCTTTGTTAGTCTGTGGAATTCTCTTCCTGTAAGCGCAGTGAAGGCTGGGTCATTTGATCTATTCAACATTGAGTGAGAGAGATTATTTATGGAGAGGGAGTTAAGGGTTACGAGGGTAGACAGGAAAGTGGAGTTGAGGCCACAACCAGATCAGCTATGAGTGGTGGTGCAGGCTGAATAAGAATGAACTACTCCTGCTCCGAATTCTCTATTTCTTTATTCCTATTAGACCAGGAAATAGGAACAGGAATAGATGATTTGGCCTTTTACTATAACCCTTGATTCCCCTACTGATCAAGAATCTATCTGTCTCAGCCTTAAATATACACAAGGAATCTGCACACTGCTCTTGAAAGCAAGGAGTTCCAAAGACTCATAACCCACTGACAGAATAAATTCCTTCTCGTCTCAGTCTTAAATTAATGCATCTTGATTCTGAGACGATGTCCTTTGGTCCTTGACTCTCCTATGAGGGGAAACATTCTCTCAACATTTACCCTGTCAAGCCTGTTTGGAATCTGATGTGTTTCAATGAGATTCCCTTTCATTCTAAGCTCAGGGAGCAGAGTCCACTTTTGCTAATAAGTGATGGAAGATGATCCTTCCATTCCAGAGATCACCCTAGTGAGTCTTCTTTGTACTGCTTCCAATGAAACAATATTGTTCCTTAGATAAGGGAACCAAAACAACTCACGATTCTCCAGATGTGGTCTCCATGGTACTCTGCGGTACTCCAGTACCTTGTACAGTTGCAGTAAGATTTCCCTACTCCTATACTCTAACCCCCTAGAAATAAGCACCAACATTCCATGAACCTTCTTAATTAACAGTGACATCTGTGTGACAGTTTTCTGTGTTTATTGTACATGTCCTCCCAAGTCCCTTTATGCTGCAGCTTTTTGTAGTTGATTCCAAACAAATAATGCTCATTTCTTTGGTTCTCCCTTCCAAAATGAACAACTTCACATTTTCCTATATTATACTTCATTTGCCAATATTTTGCACACTTACTTAATCTATTAACAGCTCTCTGTAACCTGTTTGTCTCCCTCTCACAACTTGCCTTTTCAGCTATTTTTGTGTTGTCCATAAATAGGGGCTACAATACACTCACTTTCTTTCTCCGATTCATTGGCACACATTGTAAACAGTTGTGATCTCAGCACTGATCCTTGTGGAACCACACTGGTCACAAGTCGCCAACATTAAAAGAACCCCTTACTCCCACTCGTTGTTTCTATCCCTGTCAATATACTACCTCCAACACTGTGGACTCTTACCTTATGACTGAATCTTTTGTGAGGTGTTTTGTCTAATGCCTTCTGGAAATCCAAATACAATACATTGACTGATTCCCTCGATCCACTCCAGTTGAGACTTCCTTGGAAAAAACTTCCCTTTCTTGAAGCCATTCTGACTCTGCTTGATTAGATTATGATTTTTCACATGTTCTGCTATTACTTCCTTAACAATTGGTTCCAGTAGTTTTTCCAACAATTGATTTTAGGCTAATTGGCCTATAGTTCCCACTTTTTGCCTCTCTTCCTTTCTGAACAGGGGTGTCACATTGGCAAAGTTTTTCATTCTCCAGTGCTTCTTCAGAATCCAAGAGTTTTATTTTTGGAAATTTATAAACAATGCATCTGCTATCTCTGTAGCTACTTAGTTTAGAATTCTAGTCTGCAAGCCATTGGGGGGGGATTCTTATTTGTCTTTAACCCCATTAGTTTGTCTAATGCTACTTCTCTGGTGATGGCACTTAGTCTTTTCCCACATTCTTTAGTATTGACAGAATGTTCACAGTATCTTACACCATAAAGACTGATGCAAAGTATCTGTTTTATTTAGATTACTTACAGTGTGGAAACAGGCCCTTTGGCCCAACAAGTCCACACTGACCCATTCCCTTACATTTACCCCTTCACCTAACACTTCAGGCAATTTAGCATGGCCAATTCACCTAATCTACACATTTTTGGACTGTGGGAAGAAACCGGAGCAAACCCACACAGACACAGGGAGAATGTGCAAACTCCACACAGAGAGTCATCTGAGGCAGGAATTGAACCTGGGTCTCTAGCACTACAAAGCGGCAGTGCTAACCACTGTGCCACCATGCTGCCATTTCTTTGTTCCCCATAACTATCTCCCCCGATTCATTTTCTAAAGTTCACTTTGACCTCTCCTTTCCTTTTTATATTTAAACAAATTCTTACTGATAAATTATTATGGAAAAGGACCCCTGCTGTTCTTCAGAATTTTACCATGGGGATCTTTTATATCCAGCTGAGAGGCCAGGCAGAGATTTGGTTTATCAGCGCATACAGAAGAGAGTATCGCCCTTTACACTGCCGCTATCAAGATCTGAGAGCCTAGAGTAGGATTTGAACCAACAACATACTGAGCCACGTTGACACTTCAGCTAGTTTATGTGAAGTTCTAAACCCCTGAAGATCTATATCCCAGTTCTCTGATGTAGCAGAACAGAGTGCTGAGCTAATGGGTCATACAATCTCTCTTTTTCCCACACAATCTCCTAAACTCTACCTCTCCAACAAACTCCAGAGCAGTCTGAGGAGCTTGATCTGGAAGACCAGTAGCTTTAAAAAATGGTGCATGCTGGTGGGAGATGATTCAATAGAATCCGAAATACATTTCAAAGTCCTCTGTCACAGACAGATTCCGAACTGCCAAAATAGCAATAAGGTAAATGCTTGGAATGGCTTTGAGCAGAAAAGAAATCAGCTGTGTCCTTGCAAAGTGAAAGTGATGAAGGGGATGGGTGGGTATTGGTCAATACTGGAGTTGTCTTATAACTCCATATAGGATTCCTCATAGTTCTGTCAAACACACAATGTACTTATAGAGTCATACAGTGTAGAAACAGACCCTCCATTTCACCTAATCCACGCTGACCTTGTTCCCAAAATTCAGTCCCACTCAGCTGCATTTGGCTTATATCCCTCCAAACGTTTCCAATTCATGTACTTATCCAAATGTCTTTTAAACATTGTAACTGTACCAGCATGCACCACTTCTGCTAACAGTTCATTCCACATACAAACCACTCTCTGTGTAAAAAAGGTTGACCTTCATGTCCTTTTTAAATCTTTCTCCTCTCACCTTAAAAATACACCCGCTTGTTTTGAGGTTCCATACCTTAGGGAAAAGACACTGGCTATTCACCTTATCTATGTCCCTCATGATTTTATAAACTTCTATAAAGTCACCCCTCAACCTCCTATGCTCTAGTGAAAAAAGTCCCAACCGATCCATTCTCTATTTATAACTCAAACCGTCCATTCCAGGCAACATCCTGGTAAATCTTTTCTGAAGCCTCTCCAATTTAATAATATTCTTCCTATGATAGGGTGACCAGAACTGACACAGTACTCCAGCAATGAAGGCAAACGTGCTAAATACCTTCTTGACTACCCTGTCTCATGTGACACAAATTTCAAAGAATTACATACCTGAACACCAAGGTTGCTCTGTTCTACAACACGATCCAATGACCTACCACTACTTATATAAGTCTTGTCCCTGTTTGTTTTACCAAAATGCAATATCTCACATTTATCCACATTAAACTCCATCTGCCACTCCTCAGCCCTTTGACCCAAATGATCAAGATCTCTTTATAACCTTAGTCAACCCTCTTCACTGTCCACTATATCTCCAATTTTGGTGTCATCTCCAAACTTGCTAACCATGCCTTGTAAATTCTCATTCAAATGGTTTGAATAAATAATAAATGAACAAATAAAAAGTGGAACCAGTACCAATCCCTGTGGAATACTGCTCGTCACAGTCCTCCAGCCCCAAAAATAATCCTTCATCGCCACCCTCTGTCTCTTACCACCAAGCAATTGGCAAACTCTCCCTAAATCCCAAATGATCTAACTTTATCAACCAGTCTACTGTGTGGAAACTTGTCAATGGTTTTACTAAAATCCATGTAAACTACATTTACTGCTCTGCCCTCCAATCATTTTAGTTACTTGCTCAAAAAACTCAATCACGTTTGAGAGACAATATTTCTCTCGCACAAAGCCATGCCGACTATCCCTAATCAGTCTTTGTCTCTCCAAATACATGCAAATCCTATCTTTCAGAATCCCCTCCAACAACTTACCCACCATCTATGCCAGACTCACAGGTCAACAATGTCAAGAATGTGGTGCAGGAAAAGCACAGCAGGTCAGGTAGCATCCAAGGAGCAGGAAAGTTGATGTTTCAGGCAGAAGGGCTTTTGCTGCCTGACCTGCTGTGCTTTTCCAGCACCACACTCCTGACTCTAATCTCCAGCCTCTGCAGTCCTCACTTTCGCCTCACACGTTAACAGTAACCAGGCTTGTCCGCACAGCCTTTCTTAAATAAAGGCACAACATTAGCCAACCTCCAGTCCTCAGGCACCTCACATGTAGTTATAGATGACACAAATATCTCTGTTAGGGGCCCTGCAGTTTCTTCCCCAAGTTCCCACTACATCTGTGTATGTCCTGGGATATACTTGATCAGATCCTGGCGATTTATCTACATTTTATGTTTTCTAAGACTTCCAGCACTCCCTCTTCTATAATGTGAACTGTTTTCAAAACATTAATATTTATTTCCCTGAGATTGCTAACCTCTATTTCATTCCCAACAGTAAAAACTGACCCGAAATAATCAATTAGTATCTCTCTCCCATCTCCTGAAGTTCAACATAAAGATGACCTCATGGATATTTAAGAGGCCCCATTCTCTCCCTAACTGCTTGAGTACTTCAGCTCTGTCAACATTTCATTGCCCATCTTCTACCCCAGGGGATTCAAGTTGTGGAATTCTACTGTAAGGTGAGTGACCTGAAATGTTATCTCTGCTTCACTTCAGAGCTGTTGCCTGAGCTGATGATTTTATCCAGCATTTTGTTTTTTTGCTATTACTCCTAACTCTTGAACTTCCTCAGTCACTGAGAACAGGGGTTGGGAAGTCATGCTGACATTGTACGGTGCATTAGTGAGGCCTCTTCCGGAGTACTGCGTCCAGTTCTGGTCACCCAGTTATAGGAAGGATATTATTAAGCTGGAAAGGGTTCAGAAGAAATTTACCGGGATGTTGCCAGATACAGAAGATTTGAGTTATAAAGGAAGGCTGGATAGGTTGGGACTTTTTCCACTGGAGTGTAGGAGGTTGGGAGGTGACCACATAGAAGTTTACAAAATAATGAGGAGTATAGATAGAGTTAATGGTAGTTGTCTTTTTCCTAGGATGCAGAATTTCAAGAGTAGACGGCACATTTTAAAAGTGAGAGGAGAGAGATTTTACAAAGACATTGGCTTTTTGGTTCCTGTGTGGGATGAACTTCTGGGAAAGTGGTGGATGTGGGTACAATTACAATGTTTAAAAAAAAACACTCGGACAAGTACATGAATAGGAAAGGTTTGGATGGATATGAGCCAGGAGCAGGGAGGTGGGACTAATTCAGTTTGGGATTATGTTCAGCATAGACTGGTTGGACGGAAGGGTCTGTTTCCATGTTGTATGACAGTATTTCCAATTTCTCTCCAGATTCCAACCTCACTTCACCCCTTCTACTTTATCGACTGTGCTGATTCCTGATAGCTTATGGATTGTGGGGATATTGTAAGTAAAAGGCACTGTCTGAATATAGGAAGTCGGAGTACAGGCTTGATGGGCTGAATGGCCTACTCCTATTCCTCTGTACAGGACACTTCCCTGCCACCAGGATCAAATATAAATGGAAAATATATGTGCATTGAGGGTAAATAGAGTGGTGAATGATCAGCCACAATCTCATAGCAGAGCAGGCGAGTGCCCGATACATGTTCCAATTTCTGATGCTCTTTTGCATCGTCTTTTGATACAATGCATCAAGACTGTGCGGCTACATCAATGGAGGTCGAGGTCAGTGATCTGTGACAGCGCCTTTCCTGCCAAAAAAAAGGGCTTTGGAGGTCTGTTGCAAACGCAGGGCAGGCAAAATGCATAGCACGATCCCGCTAACAGCAAACCTGGTGCAAAGATCACATTCTCCGCTTTATTTTTCGAAGTATCTGTTTTTTTTTTCTGGGGATAACTAGCGGCCGGGGCATCAGAGGGACATCGTTCGGTGTCACTTCTCGCAGACCCATTCCCAAATTCAGGAGCCAGAACTTTGTCATCTTGGTCCGAAGGAAAAACACATCGACGTTAGAAACCCGAACCGCTGTCGCTTCCCATCAATAAAGGTTCACTTTTAATCGCGGGACATCAAACGACAAGTTGGGGTTAGGAAGAATCGCAGCGCTGTCTTTGGCCGGGGCAATATTCCTAATGGGGAAAAAAAATATCTTTCCTCTTTTTAAAATGTTTTCCTTTTTTTTTATTTCGGAGGGTCCAGTCTATTGTAAGATCTCCAGTTACTGACAACACTCTCTCACAGAGGATTTCTCTCTTTCTCAACCAGACAACACGACAGTATTTTCGATACCTTTCGTTCAGAAAATCGACTTCAGTCGGCAGCGGATTCAGGCCGAAGCGGAAAACTTGCAAAATGTAAAGCGTTAAACCCTCTGCCAATGTGGGAGGTCATTCGGCTCATCGTTTCTATGCCCGCTCTGTATTTTTTTAAAATCCTCCCTCCTTACTCACCGCCCTTTCCTCCCCTTATTCTGTCACCTTCGAACATTGACATCAATCTTTCGTTGGATTTCTCGTTAATCGGAGCTGGTTTGAGTTTATTCGTTAAAAGACCCGGTGTTCGGTAAATGTGAGAAAGTGTTTATTCCCCAGTGGCTTGTCATTGCAGTGTTACAATTTGTGTCCGATAGTTCACCGGCAAACCTGACTGAATTGTCCAATCTCTCAGTGTCCCTTCAAACTTAAATAATTGGGAATTTGTTTCGAATGTGTAATTTAAAAACGGCGAGTTTTGAGTGATTGGAACTCACTAGCCACGTCATTTTTATGCTTTGGGATGAATTTCTTATTCCCTCAAGAAAGTTGTGTCAGTGTTTCCAGGAGCAGAAATTTCATTCCAATATGTGAGGAGCTGTTAAGTGCTAAATATGCAAGGTGCTAGTGACATCCAACTAGCCTCAATACCTCCCCTGCATTCACACCAGCTCCTTCCTCAGCATCCTCCATACTCTCCCTATCCCCATATCAATATGTTTCGAGTATTTCTCACTCCATCTGTGACAGGTCCCTCATGAGGTCAAACTTTAAGGTCAAAATCTCACAGCCATTAGAGGGCAGTGTTTCGAATAAACAAAACACACAAAAATAAACGATTTCGTCTGTTTTATTTGAATAAATGTAAATATTTTGAGCTACAACACCTGTCCTTTTTACAGTGAATTTATATTCGAAAGATAACAAACGCCACCACTGTTGAATGGCTGTTAATAATCTAATTAAAGTTCCACGTCCCCAGCAAATCTTTTTCATATTTTCATCATTTTTATTGACTTGATTCTCTTGATTAAAAATTTCGTATCAGGAAAACAATGGAAATTGCATAAATTAAAGTTGTAAAATTGATCACAGTGTCAGCTACATGTTAAGAAAATAATGTCATAATTATTCATTGCTGTAGTCGAACGAATAATGTGACAAAAACAGTTTTCACTTGTTATATGAATTTAATAATTGTAAACACAGAAAGTTGTTTATTGGGTTTAGAAAACATCTTTGTCTGTATTTTGTTACACAAATATCGAAAGAAGATTTGAAGTGAACGGAAAATGTTCAAATAGTATCAGCTTTAATGTTAATTTAATAGCTGGAAACTAATAGTAGATCTAATCAGATGGAACTTGGACCAGTTGGGGCTGTGATCCGTCTGCAAACACTTTGGGGCAGAAATTGCAGCCACTGAGCTTGATAAAGATTTTCTATAATTGCAGAATTCGATTGGAATCTCTTTGGACATCAGGATGAAGGTGGGGGATGGGCAATGTGAATTTCTGTAAACTTTGGGAAAGTTTTTCCTTAAAAAAAGTTTGGAGTGGAAGTGGACGCAAAGTGATGACGTCAAGCCCCAACCAGGCTTTAACCTTTCAACTCTTCAACATGGCGGCAGTCTCGAAGAGTTTTAGGCCGATATTGGGGGGAATTTGCTGAAATTGTGCAAAAGGGAAGGCGCCCCTGGATGGGGAAAGGCGCTAGATCGATCCCTGTGTTGTTCCTTTCTGCCCACCTTTGTTTTTGGGCGATGAAACCGTGGTTTTGTTGACTTATTTTGAAGGATTTCATCCCGAGCCCGACGTGAGTTGAGGTCTCAGACAGGGTTCCAGGTACCAGAGAGTCTGGCACTCAGCATCCATCCATTGGCTAGATCTCTCCACAGTAACTCTGAAAGTCAGCAGCAGAGCCTAATACTTGCACAAAACTTCTGCAAAAACAACAACAAATGCATTAAAACAAATTATTGATCAAGATACATGTATAATACAAACCTTAATCAATCTTATTCATTGGTATAATTAATGTTAATATTTCGATTTCTTTGTATATCAAGTGTATTGGTATCAATTAAAGGCAATTTAAATCCTGTATTGCAAAAAAAAAGTTATAGTTGAGGTGAAATATTTTCCTGAACCATTTATTATTTATCTGTTTGATTTTAATATCTCGGGATTGTTATCTGAATGAAATGATAATTGGCTGATAAACATGCATATTATTACACACATAGTGCTAACCAGCAAACAAATCAATATTTGTAAAATAAAGTGCAACTAACATTTCGTTCCAACACAATTATGATATTTTCAGTCTTTAAATGAGAATGTATTTATTTCATTGTGTTTAACTCAGCTAGTATAGGTCGCTTAAGATATACAAAGTGCAGTCCTCCAAAGGGAGATGGATATAATTGTCATTATCTGGGTAAGTAATTAACCATGGGGCACGTAACAGAAAGGTTCAATTGTGTTGTGATGCTGATAATCGGGGAAGAAGTGCTTCATTCTGTTAATGTAAGCTGCCTAATGGGTTAACTCAATGACATGCTCTCCAGGGTAGAATGAAATGACAACTTTCCATATGTCGATGTATTTATTTTTAATCCTAGGGTGTTCTGCACCTCCCACAGGTCTTGCAGAAGAAGGGTCAGGTTACCTGTGCAGTTGTGCTCAGACAACAGGCGCTGAGTTATTAATAAGGTCTCTGCGATTCTTCTCTAATTGAGAACCACTCCCACTTGTACAGAACGCGTAGGAGGTCCAATGCAGAGAAGGCAACGCAAAATTACAAACTATCAGTTTCTGCTGTTTGAACGATCAGGTGCAAATACACAAGCCTGCGGGTCGATGGAGTATGTTTAACCAGGGAAGCGAGTTTTCAGCCACTTCATCAACTCCACTCGATACTGTTACAAGTCAGAATGTCTTTGGTGGGTTCTGGGGACATGCTATAATCTACGGATTGCCCCTCTTGAAGTCCCTCGCACTTGAGAGCCCCGAGTAAGTCCCGCAAATGCAGAACAGTGCAGGCGAGACAGAAAACTCAGTGTCGCCCTGGGGGGATTCGAAAGGCAGAGGACAGGCTTGAAGAGGATTTTTTTCTCTTTCCCCCACCCCTGCCTTGCTTGCTTGACTTTTATTTCAGCAGGTTTGCTGCTCACTCACGTCACAAGGTTGCCAGCTTTGCACCAAATCAGATCGCTCGTTGAGCTGGTCCACGAGGCGTCACTGGTTCAGTTCAGAGCTCAGAGCCATAGTGGGACCAACACTCTCAGGTCGGTTTAAAGGGCTGTGGAGTTTTAAAGAGAACGTGCCTGCCCGTGTGTCTCTCCCCCCTCTCTCTGACACACGCTCTTCGAGATGGTAAGTGAATCTGAACATCTGAGGACCCAGTGGGTGGAAGGGGGAGAGAAAGGGGGAGCAGAGTAAAACTTTATTTGCCTTATGTAGCGTTTTAAACTCAACTAGGAGGCTGTTTTTTTTAGACTGACCAGCAGTCTAACCAGCTCAGAAAACCTCATGCACCTGACAAGTGGTGAATGTGAGCCCTGCAAAGTCGGGAAAGCTGCCCGTCCAGCTCTCTCGAATGTCACTTCTCTAGCTCTTCGCAACTGACTGCAAAGGAGCTGCGTTCACTCTGACCCAAGTCAAGGATCCCTTCCTCTGGGAGAGAACGCAGTTGTGAAGCGAGTTCGCCGAGAGAGGCAGAAGGAGCTTGCAAAGCTGAACAGCAACACACACTATCATAAAACGGAGCCAGTCCGCCACTTTCTGAATCATGTCCTCCCATTAGCCGAAAGGGTGTGAGGTTTCACTTTAGTCTGGGCACTGTAGCCCTCTGTTGAGTGCACGCAGACTCGATTACAGGGGAGGGGGGCGATCTGTGTGAGGGTCTTTGTATTTCAGAGCAGCTTCAGATCTCTGGGAGTCTGCACCAAAACATTACCTGCGAGTGGATGTCCCTGCTGCAGTCTTCAACGGAGTACAGGATTGAGCCTGAGATTTACAGTTCAGGGTAAAGCAGGCTGATGGGGTTTGACAATGTTGCAAAACTCTGAGGCCGTGCTGCCGAAAACCTCCGAGAGAAGAGGAATTTGGTTAGGCTGATCCCACTGACTTTAGTTAGCTGTGCAATTTTAAAGTCTAAAATATCCCAAAAGAAACAGACAAACGGGAAGGAAGAGTTTAAAACGTTCTCCAGAACTTCTGTCCACATTAAACGCAGTGGAGGGGAAGTAGGAGAGGTTTTGGTGTGTGGTTTCAGGGTTGTGCACTTTGAATAGAATATTTCCTTCTTCTGTAATCTGATTGGTGTTGCAGTATTGTTTAGAGTGTGTGGGTAAATGACTGAGTACAACCTTTTCCTTTTGACTGTGTTTAGGACCTCGAAACTAACGTTTGAGGAATTGGGATTATGTTTCCCTAATCATTAGGTTCAGTTCTGTCTCACTCCCTCTTTCTGTACAGCACCCCCGCCCCCCTCCTCACCCGCCCCCCTCACCCCAGTGGGTGTGTCCCGCTTTACTCTTTGGCGTGATTCTATCTCTCCTCTTTACCCATTTTTTTCTCCCACTCCCCTCTCTCTTTCGATCCGTCTTTGCCCCTCCCTTTCAATTTGCATCTATGTGTATCTCTCCTCCATCTCTCCATCCTGTGTCTCGTTCTCTCTCTCTCCACCTCTGCCTTTCACACTCTCTGTCTGATTCTTGTTACTCCTCTTGCCCCGCCCCTCTCTCTCTCTCTTTCCAGTCTTTTTCCGTCTCCCTCGCTCTCTTTATCTTTTCCCTTTCTCACTCCTTTTTCTGACTATCCCCCTTTTTGTTTGTTCCAGTACCAGCATTTGTGTATTTTTTTTTAGTTGTTTTTATTTTCTTTTTTTTTGATGTTATTCCTCTCTGTCTCTCTCTGCTTGAGTTGGGTGGCATTGTTTCACTCTTTAGCGAGCGCGCCGAACCAGAAACCACGGGAATCCCGTTCCTCAGCTTGTTTTTGTTTTAAAAATAACGCCCCAAGTTGATCATGGGTTGTGAACGGGAGCCGGAGCGCTGGGGCGGCTTGTGTGAGTGCGGCAGTCCGCCCCCCCCCCCCCCAACCCGGGAGCTGGCGAGTGTGTGGAAAAGATAGGATGAATATCGGAGCGAGCCAGTGAGAGGTCCCGCAGTACTTAATGTGTTCGGGAAGCTAGAACAAGTCAGAACCGAAAGCCAAAATCCACCCAGAAATCAGCACAAGCACGAGAGTTTGAAATCGCTCAGCGAAATGAGACGCGAAACAAATAGGGCAGATTCCGACAAATGAGAGAGTTCGGCAGAGACATGCCAATACTGAGAATGGCGGCCTTCCAACCCGCGAAAAATCACTGCAGATCTCATTGTCGCTCGCTTATTATTTTTCCAATTGTGTGTGACCATTTCTTTCTCTTTACTCCCTCCACTCCCTCTCCCCCTCTCTTTCTCTGCTCCCCTTTCTCTCTCCTCCCCTGCCCCTCCCCCTCGCCTCTCTACCTTTTGCCTTTTGTCTCTCACGTTCTGCTCTTTCTCTCCACTCCTCCCCACTCTTCCTCCTCTTTCCCCCTTTCTTGCCTTTTCTTTCGCCCCTACTCCCTCCCACCCTGTACCCCTTCTCTTTGTTCTTTCTCCACTTTTTTCTTTCTCGAACTCCCCTCCCTCTGTCTCCTCCCATATCTCTGACACCTCTCCCCTTTTTACCTTCCCTCTCCGCTCCCCTCACTCTTTGACGCCCTACCCCCCCCACCCCCACCCCCACCCCCACCCCCACCCCCTCTGATCCCCCTGCTCCTCTCTCTGACCCCCTCTCTCTGCTCACCGTTACCCCCTTATTCCCTGCCCATTTCCCACTCCCTCCTCCGCTTACCCTTCGCTCTCTGAACTTTCTTTCTCCCTTTTTTCTCGTCTCTCTGTTCCCCTCTTCGACACACCTGTCTCTCTTCTCTCCCTGTCCCACCTATCTCTCTCCCTCGTTTTCTCTCTCACACCCTTCCACTCTCTCCCTTTCTCTCCGCCACCCCCAACATCTCTCTCACACCCTACCTGTCTCTCCTCACTCCCTGTGTATCTTTCGCACGCCCTTCCTATCGCTCCCCCTCTCCGTACTCTCTCTCTCTCACCCTCCTTGCCTCTCTCCCTCTCCACATTCTCTCACACCCTGTCTCTCTCCTTCTCCCCATTGTCTCTTTCTGTCTGTCATCCTCTCTCTCACCCACCCTGTCGCTTTCCCCACTGTCTCTCTCTCTCTCTCTCTCTCGCACACACACACACACTCTGTCTCTCTCACACCCTCCATGTCTCTCTCCCTCTTCCATCTCTCCTCCATCTCCAGAACACTATTCTCTCCTGCCAGGACCAGTGCTTTGTAGGAGACCAGCACTATGAGTACTCTTCTTCACTGGCGACGTCAGCCAGTGTTGACATTTCCATGGAAACCTGGTACTCTCAGTGGCCGGGCGGTATCCTGGACAACAGCAGAAGCAGCCAGAGAGAAACCCAGCCACAAGGTAAGAGGCGTAGTAGGCCTTGGCTCGGAGAGCAGCTCCAGTCTTGGGGTGGGGTGCAGCCTGGCCTGGACACCCCGTGCTGCCCGCCCCCTTTGCTCCTGGTGCAGTAACGGAGCGTTTCTGGCAACTGAGTAAATAAAATCCAACAGCCATGCCGTCCCTGCCGTTTTTGCTGAGCTCCCGCTGCTGCAGCTCGGCTCTTATTATTGCTGGATGGTTTGTTTTACACACCCACACTGTTACCTCGACCTTTGGCTCGCTTCCCCTGAAACCCGCCTCCAGAGATGAGCCCAGCTAAACATTGAACCAGGAAGCGGCGTGAGGCACGTGTACAGCCCCGAGTTGTCGTGGACTCATTGCCCCGCTCCTGAGCTCCCGAAAAACGGGTACCCCAGTAAATCAGTAAAAGGTGGGAGGGGAGGGGCATGGAGAGGCCGGAGCTGGCCTGTGGCTGGGGGAAACTGGGGTCAATGGCTTCCAAATTCCAATCCACGTCCCTGACTTTGTATTCCATTTACAAATCAAATAGTGCTGAAACAGCCAATTTGTTACAACAAACGGGAAAAAAAAATCATTTAAAATGGAAAGTGCACATCCTCGTTTCTACAGACTGGCTCATAACAATGAGGGAGAGTCTGCATACACGGCTACCCAATGAAATGGCAAAGACGGTTTAGCCCATAAGACCACAAGGCTCAGAACTAGCTCGTTCGGCCTATCCAGACTGCTCCACCACTCCATCATGGTTGATGTGTTTCTCAACCTAAGTCTCCTGCCTTCCCTGGCATTCCTTGACCCCCTTAATAATCCAAACCCATTGATCTCTCAAAGACACTCAATTACTTGGACTCCACAGTCTTCTGTGACAACAAGGTCCACAGATTCACCACCCAGCGACATGGGGGAGTCTGTGCACCCGGGTGCCCAGCATCATGGGGGAGTCTGGGCATGTGGGCGACAGTGACATGGGGGGGTCTGTGCACCTGGGCACCCAGTGACATGGGGCAGTCTGTGCACCAGGGCACCCAGCGCCATCGGGGGTGTGGGTCTGTGCACACCCGGGCACCCAGCAACAAGGGGGGGGGGGTGGTCTGTGCACCTGGGGCGCCCAGCGACGTGGGGGAGCCTGTGCACCCGGAGCCCAGCGTCTTGGGGATTCTGGAAAGACTGGTACTAGTAATGTGGGAGAATCTGTGTAGCTCCATGATTGGCATGACTCAATGACTTGCTTCAACTTCTCTATAGACTACTTCCTGGAATATGACACAAGTGTCCAAGATGACTTCATGTGGACAGGCCACCTATCATCTCAGCTTCATAAAAATAAACAGGTAATTTGTTGCTTTGATTGTAATCCTTAGAGATTCCATTAATCTTCTTGACCGATGTTTAAAAATCTAATAACTATTGGGCAATGAGAATCAATAACTTAATTTCCTTGTTATCCTGGGCCAAGAACATAGAACCAGGAGGAGGCCATTCTTCACTCCCCAGCTTGTTCCACCATTCAATTCAATAATGGCTGATCTGCATCTCGACCCCATTTACTAAGCCAAGAAATAGATACACATTTCTACAATCTTTGCTAAAATTTTAAATATGAAAAGTCAAACTTAAAACTCTGAAGTATGGAGTGATGCTGTGTTCCTGAAGTATCAAATTGGTTAGTTGGAGCAGTCCAATCATGCCAGCCTACTGTGTCTTTCAAAAGAGAATTGAATGATTATCTGAAAGAAAATGCCATCCCAAGGCTACAGGGAAAAAGTGAGGGACTTGGACTGAGTGAGTTTTATTTGCAGAGAATTGGAACACACATGATGGGCTAAATGGCCTCCAACTTCTGTCTGGTTCTGTGTATCAGGGCACTGGCTGGCATGATTGGACTGCTCCAACTAACCAATTTGATACTTCAGGAACACAGCATCACTCCATACTTCAGAGCTTTAAATTTGACTTTTTATATTCCCTTTAACATTAGTGAGTTTTGAAAAGATTTGTAGCTCAGGTTGAGGTTCTAGATGTAGGTTTGCTCACTGAGCTGGAAGGTTCATTTTCAGATGTTTCGTCACCATACTAGGTAACATCTTCAGTAAGCAGTGCTTCATTCGGAGGCTTACTGAAGAGGTTACCTAGTATGGTGACGAAATGTCTGAAAATGAGCCTTCCAGCTCAGTGAGCAAACCTACATGCAATCCCTTTAACATTTTTACACAGGTTGCATACACTAATACATCACAGCTGGAGGCTATGCACCCTAGAGCAACTGTGCGGGCTCAGTGGTGGATCTACCCATTTAATCTGAATCTATTTGGTGCCTCTCACAGAGAAAAGAAAATCTCCTCATCCCTATCTCTGATTTCCTTTGTCAATTGTCTTTGGAACTTAGTAATGGGGGAAGCCATTCATTACCTCAAACCTATTCTGTTACTCATCACTGAGATCATATTGACATTAGTATGATCATCAAATCTATATACCCATCAAAAGGAGGCAATGGCATAGTGTTAATGTCACTGGATCAGTCATTCAGAAACTCTGGTTCATGTTCTATAGTGATGGGTTCAAATACCAAAACTGGCAGATGATGGAATTTGGATTTTAAAAAAATGGAACTCATCTGGGTAATAAATGTTGGCACAGCCAGGAACGCCCACATCCCATGAATGAATAACGGGTTCCATGCCTCATATCCCTTAATACATTTGGATAGCAAAATCAATCAGTTCTGTTCTATCTGGAGAAAAGTCATATCGGACTCGAAACTAGTCTTTACAGTGGAAAGTCTATAGCAGCTGAAATCATATTTAGTGTACACGATGATGATTGAGGATATCGAAGAACAATTATCACACCTCCAAGAAATTGCAGACAGAGTTCCCAAAGATAAGGTCCTTGGCCAAATTGCTATCATTTATCTTAAATGACCCACTTTCAAGAGGGAGCTAGGGCACATTTTAAGCACTTTGCAACAGCCAATTTGTTTGCAATACAAAATCTCCAATAATTATTTCAACAGCTCCAGGACACACTTGAACAAAAGGAGGAAGAACTTGCTAGGCTCCATGAGGAAAACAGCAAGCTGAGAGAATACCTGAACTCCACTTACGTTAAATCCTTGGAGGACAAGGCCAGGGTATGTAGTTGTCAAAATGCATCCATGCCGGTAGGACCTATGAGTACTATATCAGATATCCCTAAATATAAGAAGATGTTAGTTTCTGGTGATTTACTTATGTTCAGCTATAACTTATCAGCACTGGGACTTAGTGTTTGTGAAGGTATTCCCAGATTACCAACAGCACAGATTGAATGTAAAAGCTTCTCTACACTGTCCCATCAAACACTCCCTAGGGCAGTTACATTACAGGGTTAGACACAGATAAAGCTGTCAACATTAGTCTATATATGTGATGTAGTTATTGTAACATAAGGAAATTGGCACTAATCTGTTGATGTGGAAGTTTAGCCATACTGATCTTGGCATCTTAGTCATCTGATTGACGAATCTAATAAGCCTGTTTGGAGTAGTTTAATGTTGTGGGTTCGGATCCATTAGGGATTGGGTTGTGAGTGTACCAAACATACCTGACTATTATTATTGGCAATGAATGTATTTTGGTGTCAGCTGTGTCTCACTATTCAGCACTCTTGACTTGAGGCCAGAAGGTTGTGGGTTCAAGTATCACTTGAGGACATTGAAGCTGTTAATTTGGCAGTGGCATATCCAAGGAGAATATGCTGTGCTGTCCATGGTGCTGCCTTGTGGATGGGTTGTTAAACAAAAGCACCATCTGTCCTGTTGACTAGATGTAAAAAAAACACAAGAGGATTTTACAGAAGAGCATGGTTTCCGAACCAATATTCATGCTAGAATCAACCTTCCTATAACCGATTATCTGGTCATTTCCCTATTGCTATCTGTGGAACCTTGTTGTTTATAAGTTATGTTCCCCATTTCCCAAATTATAACAGATCAAAAGTTCTTTGCTGGCAAAACACCACCAGACTTGAACATTCTAAAAGTCCTCTTTCTCTTCATTAATATAAGATTTCCAAAGCAGCAAATAAAAACTCACCTTGTTTTCATTTTAACAGAAATTATTGATTCAAAATGGACAAAAGAATGGTGGGATTTCCAAATGTAAGAAGCGCCTGTTTCAGAAGCAGAACGAGGCTGGAGATTACTTTGCAGAGAAACCAGCAGCAGAGAGTCTCCCAAAGAGAGGACGAGGAAACCCAATCTGTAAAAATAAAAGTAGCTGCTATAACGCCCAAGATGATCATCATAATCCCTATGTCGAAACCTGGGTGCTCAAGACTTTAGGATTAAAAGATGCCAACACTATTGATGACAGTTCTTCAGCTAACTACAGTGCCATTATTTCTGAGACGTTGGTCGATTACAGCAGCGATCAACTGAAGGTGACCGAGTACAACACGGACTATGCAATTCCAGCAGACTACAGCCAGGATCCTGCAGCCGCAGGGAACTTCTTTGCCAGTCCCTGCCCACTGGAGACTTGCTGCACAAACGAGCTCTCTCCCCGCCCCCATTATTCAGCACCGCCTCGCCCGATCCACGCACTTTACCAGCCCACTGAACCGCCCTTTCAGGCATGCAAGGCAGCCCCGAATAAAACGGATGTGGCCTTCTCCACCTCGCTCAATCCCCACCGCAACGTGAAGACGCACACCTTCTGCCAAGGCCAGGCCTTTGTACAACGTGATGGGGAGGGAGGTTGGAGGTTTACCTGGGTTCCCAGCCAGGCAGATTGACCAATTCAGCTGCCACTGCTACACACTGTTTACAAAACACACAAGTTCCCTGCACTTGAAATAGTCATGAAGGATATCAACAGCTTTGCACAAATTACCAACCAGTCTTGAATTTGTTTTTTTTAATCTGAGAACATGACTATCAACCGTACAATTAGGATAGTGCATACTTTCCATTGTTCTGAGTGAGATTAGAGACACTATCTTTTTTTCCTTCTTCTGAGAACATTTTGTGATTCATTTGAGATGACGATAAAGGAAGCACTTAGCGTTTTATAACATTGTCAGCTCATCTTCACACTGGGAGTTGCCACTGGAGTCCGATGACAGCAAATGGACGAGGGAGATTCCAGACACGTCAGTGTGGATCAATGACCAGTCGAACTGTCCTGTCTTAGATAATATTTTTCAGAAGGCTGTCTATTAACTGTTAGCCAGGAGATTGAAGAGGAGAAGTTGGGAGTTCTCTTAAACGATGACCCTTGACCCCTGACCTGAAAGGGCAGATGTGACCATAGTTCAAGGCCATTCAAGTAACTGAAGTATCAGAGCATTTCCTTCAAGGGAACCAATACCTCAAAGATTGTGTGGGTTGGAATTATTTGTTGGATGATGTTATGGTCAAGCTTGCCTCAGTTGTTTGAGTTCCACTTTATCTGTTCATGCAAAACAGAACGCAGGTATCAAATGTTTGCCTCTGTTGGTACAAACGCCAACAACGTGCAGTCTGAGCTGCCTCTGAGTGATAAACCATTACTGTCTAACCTATGTTACTTTTCTCAGCAGAGTCCAGTGATCAATAAGGCAGAAAAATCTTAACGAGAAAGTATTGAGCATCATTGAAAACTAAGGGATGAAAATTGCTTGAAGTTACTCTGATCACAGTCATCAGTGATTGTTAAAATTTAGATCTATGTTCTGAAACAAGTGCAACAGTTTTCAACAATGGTAATCTTTCCAAAAATTAATAGTGACAATTTTGATTGAGACCTTTTATTTTTAAAGCTGAACCCTAACACAGATAGTTGCTATTCTGGAAGCTGTGTGACTGGTGACAATGTATTGTGTTGTATTACATAGAATTTGGGGCACTCATTCAGGCCATTTAGTCCAATAGGTTCATACTGTACATTAGCCTCATCCAATCTGACACCATTTCATCCCATCAGCACATCTAGAACAAGTGGTCACTGTTTCAAAAGAAGTAGATGTCCGTTTAAAAGAGATGAAGAGTTTTTTTTCTCATAGTGTCATGAGTCTTTTGAACTCACAAGTCAGTGCAACTAGAGTCCTTGAATACTTTTAAAGTTGAGGTAGATAGATCTTTGTTATGCAAGGGAGTGAAAGGTGTGAATGTGATGTAATCAGATCAGCCATGGTTTTATTAAATTGTGGAACAGCTTCAAGAAGGCAAGTGGCCTCTTACTGCTCCTAATTTATATGCTCATGTGTTCATATATCCTTCTGTTCCTTTGTCCTTCATGTGTTTATCCAGCTTTGGCTCAAACATATCTAGAACATTTGCCACAGTCACTCCCTGTGATCGTGAGTTCCCTCTGGGTAGGGGTTGCTCCTGTACAGTTGACTTGATTAGTTAATCGAGAATACTCTGATAACCCCTAGTTGTGGTCTGAGTCACTAATAGAAAGATTTTCACTATGTCTGCCCTCTCAAATTGCTTCATAGATTTAAAAGAAAAAAAGAATACTCTAACAGGTAACTCCTCAGCCTTATCTTTTTTGGAGAAAGAGAAACTCCAGCTTGTTCATTCTTTCCCAGTCATTCCAAACTGTCAATTCTGATATCATCATTTTAAACATTTTTTGCACTTTCTGTAATGCCTTTATACATTTTTATGTAACTTTGAGACCATAACTACACTCAGTATTCCAAACGTGGTTTGACCAAGGTTTTATACAAATTTAATATAATGTCATATCCCTTGAATTCTTCAAGAAATGAGCTCCAGTAATATATTTGTTATTTTGTAGCTTTTTTTAAAAAACAGGAATTCCTATTATACTGAAGCCCAATTATTGCATCCATCTGTCCTATGTCCCTGTTATTTGAGTGCCACTGATTAGCTGATTGTGCTGATTAACATTTGAAACAAATTATTGGTCCTAAACAAAACAGTTTTACAGTTTCCTGAGAATCTGTGCTCCATATAAATTAACTTGATTGTTCAGGCTCTAAACTGCGATGGCTAAGCATTTGAACATCGAGAGGTTTGAAATGATCTTCGTCTGTATTAAAAATAGTCAATATAAATTAATAACTGATTTTACACACATTGGAAAGAAAATTGGCCACTGTGTAAAATCAGCTGCTGCTTTGTGTTATTGGTTTTTCACGATCATTTCAGTCTATTTTTACTCCCGTGCTCTTTGTGCTGGAAGATCTGCTCATGAAAGACAGAAATTGTCAGTGTCATTAGTACTGTCGACAGTCTAGTTGCAGTCAAGAGAAAACATATAATGATATGATCAGGTCCTTTAAGGAAAAGAAAAAAAATAGTCATGTTAGTGGGCTTTCATGGACCACGTTCTCTCTCAGCCATTGAGGAACATCTTGAGGACTAGTGATAGTTGTAAGGAGCAGAACAGCGAATTTATGCACAGCATAAAACAAAAATATGACAAATGTCAAGAGTGAATTTCTCAAATTTGCATTTTGTGCTTCTAAAAGCTTTTAGAGGCACAGGGATGAGTTGATCTTCTGTCCATCCATTTTAAAATCGTGTTTAGGATCAGCTACCTTGACTGTTTAAACCCAACAGAAGGAAAAATGATGTAGAACTGTGCGGCAAGAGCAGGAGAGTACGACTAACTGGATAGCTGTTTCAGAGAGACAACTCATATATGATGGGCCTTAGACCATCTTTCATGCTGTATGATTTGATGTGATTGTCACTTGCAAATCATGTTTGTTGACATTAGAAATGTATAAAATCTATTCTGTGTTACAAGTAGATGCACAAGGCACTTGGATTTAGAAGGAATTGTTTGGGCACATACCCATAAATTAGGCTGTTTGAAACAGACTTGTTACTCTCAAGGAATAATAGGTTTGAAAATCCAACAGATACAGCAATAGGCAAAAGCCACACCTGGTTTAAAACTAAAATTCTCTTGTATGATACATGTCCAATGCCAGTACAAATGACAATTGGAGCACTGCAGTGATTTCAGGAGTGGAATTGTCATTATCATTCTTGCCACAGCAATGTTGAGAACTGGTTGCACTGTTATTATATGAGACGAGAGACATATGCTGCTCTGATGCCCTCTACTGCCAACATATACAGCTGATGCATGCTCTCCTAGCCCACCCATGACAAACAGCTACTACCTGAGGAACTGAACAGTACCCCAGTGAGGAGTCAAAGTGGAACAGTACCCAGCAATCCGTTCAAAACTTTCAGGAATAGAAGAGGGAAGATAAAGAGTTGATAAAATAATGTGCCCTGGTACACTTTGTTTTGTGTTGTGGGGAAATGTCCCCATAAGTGAGACTTCTAGCTAATTAACTTTACTAATGTTAAACTTATTTTGCCAGCACTTGCTTGTCTGGAATTTGAAGCAGGAGATGGCAGTGCTGAATCAGTTCCATTCCGGTTCATGCTCTGAGACAGTGCCAAAGGCAACCACCAGCGGCCTCTTCATTATTGAACACGACCATGGTCTAAAGTAATCTTTCAAAGTGACTGGCCTTCGAGGAAAGTTATTGTTCTCTAATAGTCAGACTGGCAAGGTAAAGTTAGACTCAAAACATTTACTCAATGCTGGTCAGCTAGAGAAACACTTGCATTTATATAGCACCTTTTGCAATTTCAGGATATCCCAAAGTGCTTCACAAACCAATGGAGTTCTTTTGAAATGTAGTCACTGTTTTAATGTTGTAGTGAATTTGCGTGTAAGACCATAAGACCATAAGACCATAAGACATAGGAGTGGAAGTAAGGCCATTCGGCCCATCGAGTCCACTCCGCCATTCAATCATGGCTGATGCGCATTTCAGCTCCACTTGCCAGCGTTCTCCCCGTAGCCCTTAATTCCTCTAGACAACAAGAACCTATCAATCTCGGCCTTGAAGACATTTAGCGTCCCGGCTTCCACTGCACTCCGTGGCAATGAATTCCACAGGCCCACCACTCTCTGGCTGAAGAAATGTCTCTGCATTTCCGTTCTGAAATGACCCCCTCTAATTCTAAGGCTGTGTCCACGGGTCCTAGTCTCCTCGCCTAACAGAAACAATTTTCTAGCATCCACCTTTTCAAAGCCATGTATTATTTTGTACGTCTCTATTAGATCTCCCCTTAATCTTCTAAACTCCAACGAATACAATCCCAGTATCCTCAGCCGTTCCTCATATGCTAGACCTGTCATTCCAGGGATCATCCGTGTGAATCTCCGCTGGACACGTTCCAGTGCCAGTATGTCCTTCCTGAGGTGTGGGGACCAAAACTGGACACAGTACTCCAAATGGGGCCTAACCAGAGCTTTATAAAGTCTTAGTAGTACATCTCTGCTTTTATATTCCAACCCTCTTGAGATCAGAGACAACATTGCATTCGCTTTCTTAATCACAGACTCAACCTGCATGTTTACCTTTAGAGAATCCTCGACTAGCACTCCCAGATCCCTTTGTGCTTTGGCTTTATTAAGTTTCTCACCATTTAGAAAGTAGTCCATTCCTATATTCTTTTTGCCAAAGTGCAAGACCTCGCACTTGCTCACGTTAAATTCCATCAGCCATTTCCTGGACCACTCTCCCAACCTGTCTAGATCCTTCTGTAGCCTCCCCACTTCCTCAGTACTACCTGCCTGTCTACCTAACTTTGTATCATCGGCAAACTTCGCTAGAATGCCCCCGGTTCCCTCATCCAAATCATTAATATATAATGCGAACAGCTGTGGCCCCAGCACCGAACCCTGCGGGACACCGCTCGTCACCGGCTGCCATTCTGAAAAAGAACCTTTTATCCCAACTCTCTGCCTTCTGTTAGATAGCCAATCCTCAATCCATCCCAGCAGCTCACCTCGAACACCATGGGCCCTCACCTTGCTCAGCAGTCTCCCGTGTGGCACCTTATCAAAGGCCTTTTGAAAGTCCAGATAGACCACATCCACTGGGTTCCCCTGGTCTAACCTACTTGTTACCTCTTCAAAAAATTCCAACAGGTATTTCTCAAATACATGTTGATTTGTATGCGATGATTTGTATGGTCTAACAGTTTATCAACACTGTATGCCTGTACATGACCACTGGTCAACGAAGTGGGATATTGACAAGTTTCTCAAAGAGAATGACCAGAATAGGAGTTTTCAGTGGCTTTGTTTCAGGGATAAATATTAGCCAGGATACTATGGAAAACACTCTTCAACAATAGTGCAATGGGATCTCTTGCACCTTTCTTAGATGCAACTGGTGGCAAGAAGTCTAAAATGTTCTCTCTGACAATGCCAAATTCCCTCAGTGTTGGAATATAAGTATCAGTCCAGCTTTTGTGCCCAAATTCCAGAGGGTGGGATTTGAAACCACAATTTACTGACTCCGAGACAGAGATGCTATCCACTGAGCCCTGGCTGACACAAAAATGGGTTTATGTTTCATTCCCCTCAGTGACTGAAGAGAAGCTGGCAGCTCCCCCAAATCTGTAAGTCACTGAATCCCAATATCAGGATAATCCTGGCCTCTCATAACTGAAGACAGTCAGGCCTGGGCTGGGAAAGACTGGTGGTTATCTCTCAACCTGTTATGGAGGGAGAGTTCAGTCAGGAATCGCCTTTAGTTATAGTGGTGTCTGCTGGAAGAATGTCGATGTTTGGAGCGACAGGGAGATAGTCAGCTGCGATGATTTGTATGGTCTAACAGTTTATCAACACTGTATGCCTGTACATGACCACTGGTCAACTAAGTGGGATATTGACAAAGGCCCAATGTCTGCAATGCCCCGGTTTGTCCTCTGGTAAGGATTCAGGACCAAAGAGAAGGAGGTTTATATCTATCTTTTTCTCTGTCACCTCTTACCAGTCCACTTTGATTTTTCTCACTCTGTCTTCTCTTGTTTATTTTTGATCAACCTGTCGTGAAGCTGCTGCCCCTTTAGTCCCAATACAGTTCAGAGGGCACAGACCATGCTCCAGAAAATCCACCAGGTTTCTATTCTTTGTGCTTGAGCCTGTGCAATCGACTTTGGCCAAATATGGCTCTCTGAACGACGTCACTGTCAAGACCAATCCATGCTTCCTGCATGCTTCAGTGGATAGTGAAGAGAAAGCAAGAGCAAGGCAGGTTTCTCCAAATAAATAGTTGAGTGGTGTCAAGATATATTGCTAGCTGATCATGACTTTCTGATTCACCTCTCCTTTCATCCATTGTGGTTCTCTTGCATTCTGTGTATTTGCTTTTGACATGCGTTCTTCAATACAAGAAACACACAAGTCTTGAATTTATCTCCACAGACAGCTAGCGACTGTCATGAGGGATAGAGCTCAGATTGGAGCATTTTAGTTCCATCAGTTCCCGAATAAACCTCAGAAGCACTGCCGCAACCCATGTTAGTCTTTAAATATAAATTGGGAATCTCAATGGAGAAGGCTGCAAATGTAGGAGATTTCACACTGTGTTCTAACCAAGTAATTAACGACTGTATATAATTGTAAGAATTAACTCAGCTGTTTGTTTTTACTGTCTGTGCCAATGTTTGTGAAGCTCTAAACTCTAATCAAATGTAAATATTTTTTGTACAACTTTGTTCTGTTCTGTCTGAAAAGTAAGACAATTAAAACAACTAATTTTGTTTTGCCTTTGGGTTTTTGCGTCTACTATTCAAAATAGAGTTAAAGCAGGAAAGACAAGGAAAAGGATCAGGAGGAGTCCATTCAGCCCTTCAAACTTCCTTTGCCATTTGATTAGAATGGGGTTGAATTGTTTCTCAATACCGTTCTCCAGCATTTCTTCCACGATCCACAAAAGGTAGAGCTTCCCAATCACTAGTTAACTGATTATGACATTGTAGCTTAGACTCAAAATTTCCCAGAAGTCTTTACATAAAAGAAGTGCCTTTGTAAAAAAAAAATCAGTCACAGAATGTGAGTGTTGCTGCATGGACTGGCATTTATTGCCTGTCTCTAATTGCCCTTGAGCGGTTGTTGGTAGGCCCCCCCCCAAACCAGTGGAGTGAGAAGAGGGAGATGACCAACAATGCTATTTGGAAGGGCACTTCTGTACTTTGGCCCAGTGACGGTGAGGCAACAATTATATATTTACAAGTCAGGATGGTGATTGGTTTGGAGTAGTGGTGTTTTCATGTATTTGCTGCCCATGTTATTCTAGATTGCAGAGGTCATGGGCATGGAAGGTGCTGTCTAAGAAGCCTGAGTAAATTTCTATGTGTGTCTCACAGATGGTATACACTGTTGTCACTGTGCTTCTTTGGTGAAGGGATTGGATGTTTGTGGATGTGTGCTGCTTTGTCCTGGATGGTGTCAAACTTCGTGAGTGTTGGAGCTGCACTCATCCAAACAAGTGGGGAGTGTCCCGTCACCACCTACTTGTGCCTTGTAGGTGCTGGAGATGCTCTGGGGAGTCAGGCGATGATTTATACACTGCATGGTTCCTAGCGCCTAACCCGCTTTCATTGCCACTGTATTTATATGGGTGGTCCAGTTCCATTCTGGATAAGTATAGAGGGAGGGTTTCCCAACATCCCCAGGATGTTCACAGTGGGGGAGGTCAGTGAAGGTAATGCCATGGAATTTGAAAGGGAAATGGCTACTTTTGTTCTTGTTGGAGATGGTTTTTGCCTGACATTTATGTGGCCTGAATGTTACTTGCCGCTTGCCAGCCCAAGCCTGAGTGTTGGCATGTCTTGCATTTTGAAATGCTGTCACTGTTGTGTCTGGAACTCTCTCCCAGAAAAAGGTTGTGGATATTTGGGGGCACAGTTGGATACCCCAAGGGTGAGATTTTGAAGACATCCTACTGAGAGTTTCATCTTGAGCACATAAACAGGTTTCAGGGCCATAACAATCCTTGACATTTTTAGATTAAAGTTTAATCTAACCTGCTGAAGAGGTTCAATGATGTAACAATAGTTTATGTGATCTTACTGACAGTAACATGACTCAATGCAACACTGGTACACATCTCTGCAAATTATGTGCATCTTTAATTGATGGTTTTTAATTCAAAAATCGCCGGCCACTCTTCAATCCTTGCCTGAAGGACCAGGGCTGTGATGAGGGAGGAAGAGGCATGGAAGTGAGTGGGCTGAACATTCCCAGGACAGGAATGCAAAGATTAGACAGAGAACCAAGCTTCATCTACTTTTTCAAACTGAAATAAACTACCCTCTACACTGTCCACATTAAACACTTTTAGGAAAGATACAGTTTGGTGTTAAATTGCTCATTTAAACTGGAAGTAAAGTTACCTCTACGCCATTCCCATTGAACAATCTCAGGAGAGGATAGCACAAGGTTTGATATAGATAATAGCTCCCTCCACACTGTCCCCATCAAGTACTTTCAAAAGAGGAAAGCATAGGTGTTAATACAGAGTAAAGCTCCCTTTACATTGTTCCCATCAAGTACTCCCAGGAACGATTCTGCCTGGGTATAAATACAGAGTGTTGTTCCCTCTACGCTGTTCCATTGAATCATTCCCAGGGCAGGAATATTATTGGCTAGAGACAGATCAATACTGACCCCATTGATCCAATAGTACACCGGGTTAGATACAGAGTAAGGCTGCTTCTATGCTGTTGCACATCTGAGGTAGTTACAGTATTAATGAGATTCAGATTAACTATCCCTCTCTACCCATCAAACATTCCCAGGAAAGATACAGCATGGGGTTAGATGCAGAGCAAAGCTCCCTTGATATTGTTCCCATCAAACACCCCCAGAACAGGTATAGCATGGAGTTAAGTACATTGTCTAGCTGTCTGGATTGTCACCATTAGAATCTAACAGCACAGGTACAGCCCATGGTGAGACACTGAGTAAAACTTTCTCTGCACCATCCAATTGAACAGTTCCTGATTAGGTTCAAAAAAAGTTAGAGAGAATTGCTTTGCTTGCTCTGTAATTCACAGGAAGCTGCTGCTCACTCACAATAGCCCCATTTATATTGGAGAACTACAGAACATTAAAGCACTGCATTCTGCCAAATTCTTGCAAGAGTGATGCAAACTACTGCCACTGCCTTGTGCTCTTAATGTGGCACTGTTTGCCTTTGATCAAACGTTGATCCAAATTGTGTGTAAAAGGTGCAATGACCCCCTCAGCTGCTCCTCGCGCAATGGATTTTCATCTCTAAGAAGCCTCTGTGCATGGAAGTATTTCCTCATGCTCCTCCTCATTGTCTGAAGAACAATGCTTCATGATTTACTTTCTGTCACTGACTGCTCAAATAAGAAATATTAAACTTAGTTTATTCATTACAACAGCCACCTTCATCATTTTATTAGGAGTGTAAGATGTTAAAAGATGGTTATGTTTTAAACTGTCTATTGTAGTTCAAACTAAAATGGAGACGTGGAAGGGGCTTGTGACCTCCATCTACTGCTGCTTAGCGATAACAATTAAAACAAAGATGTTCCTAAATTCCTTCTTTATTCTTCCACTTAAGATGCCCAACTATACAATAGTCAAATCTCAATTGTCTAGGAAAGCACAGTCAGTGTCAAGATATTCATGAGATTTTGGGAATTTCTTTGCTTTGGACTAATTCTTGGCGTTGGACAGCCTAACCCATTGCACATACAGCGCCAGACAGATTCTGTGACCACTAAAGCAGAATACACAGAAAACTAAGAAGAAAGGTCAAAGCCTTTGTTGTCAGGTATGGGGGCAGAAATCTGAACATTGACCCTGCCTCGAAAGATAGATATCACTGATGAATTGTTGTAAGTCTGGTCCAGGTCTTACCCAACCATAAAAACCTAGATTCAGAAGCTGGGCTTCAAAGTAAATAAGCCACACCTTGTAATCACTCGTTGGTTGTCACAGTAACATATAATGAAGTTCAGTCTGAAGTGTTTACTTTTTGTTCCTTGTTATTAATTTGTGTAATTTGACTTTTTAAAGAAAGATAAGGACAGTGTTTAAAGGGTTGTAGGGAACACTGATTCTTCTGCAAGTGGTGTTTTGATTCCAGTGACCCCTGCCTCCCTCCAGTTGCTAAACTTTACATTGATATTTCATATCAAAGGGGATATTGTTTTCCTGACAAATATTGGCAAACTCTTTTATTTTATTTCTACTACAAACACACATTAAATCACATTGAAAAACTACCTTTAGTTGTGGTTACCAAGGCACAACAAGGATGCCCAAAACTGAGAAATGGAATAGTTAAAACGAATGAGATTGGAGTGAATGGTGCAGTGGATGAGCAGAGAGATTTTGGAGTAAACGAATTCACTAAAAATTAGGGGACAGATGCGAAAAAAATAATCAAAAATGCTAATGGAATACTGGTCTTCATCCGAAGGGGATTGGAATAGAAAGAATTAGAAGTTACCAGCCCACAGTAGGAGTGACAGGGTTAAGTTCTTGCCACTAAATCTCAAGGTTGGTCTTAGAAGAGGTGCAGGACAACAGTGGACCTGAAAGGGCTACATTAGGAGAACAATTTGCATTGATCAATCTTATATTTAGAAGATTAGGGGTTGATCTGATCAAAGTATTTTAGATGATTAATGGATTTATTCAGCAGATACAGAGTGAAATTATTTGGTGAGGGGAGTCCAGAATAAAAGAACATAACTTTAAAATTACAGTGAGGCTGTCCAGAGCTTGTGTCAGCAAGCTGCTGTTCTTGGAATACGTTCTCCCTCAGATTCTCATCGAGGCTATGGGATCAATTGAAAATGCCGAAACTGAGGTTGAGGGTTAGAAAGAGTAATGCTGGAAAGCTCTGGCAACATCTGTGGAGAGGAATCCAAGTTAACATTTCAGGTCCAGAGACCCTTCCTCAGAAGGTTAGACATTTGTTCAATAAAGAGATTGAGGGTTATTGCACTCAGGAAGGCAAACTAAATTCACTTCTTATTCATAGAATCCCTACAGTATGGAAACAGGCCATTCAACCCAACAAGTCCACATTGACCCTCTGAACAGTAACCCGCCCAGACCCATTCCCTACCCTATTACTCTACATTTCCCCTGACTAATGCACCTAACATAGAACATAGAACATAGAACAATACAGCACAGAACAGGCCCTTCGGCCCACGATGTTGTGCCGAACTTCTAACCTAGATTAAGCACCCATCCATGTACCTATCCAAATGCCGCTTAAAGGTCGCCAATGATTCTGACTCTACCACTCCCACGGGCAGCGCATTCCATGCCCCCACCACTCTCTGGGTAAAGAACCCACCCCTGACATCTCCCCTGTACCTTCCACCCTTCACCTTAAATTTATGTCCCCTTGTAACACTCTGTTGTACCCAGGGAAAAAGTTTCTGACTGTCTACTCTATCTATTCCTCTGATCATCTTATAAACCTCGATCAAGTCACCCCTCATCCTTCGCCGTTCCAACGAGAAAAGGCCGAGAACTCTCAACCTATCCTCGTACGACCTACTCTCCATTCCAGGCAACATCCTGGTAAATCTTCTCTGCACCCTCTCCAAAGCTTCCACATCTTTCCTGAAGTGAGGCGACCAGAACTGCACACAGTACTCCAACTGTGGCCTAACCAAAGTCCTGTACAGCTGCAACATCACTTCACGACTCTTGAATTCAATCCCTCTGCTAATGAACGATAATACTCCATAGGCCTTCTTACAAACTCTATCCACCTGAGTGGCAACCTTCAAAGATCTATGTACATAGACCCCAAGATCCCTCTGTTCCTCCACCTGACTAAGAACCCTACCATTAACCCTGTATTCCGCATTCTTATTTGTTCTTCCAAAATGGACAACCTCACACTTGGCAGGGTTGAACTCCATTGCCACTCCTCAGCCCAGCTCTGCATCATATCTAAGTCCCTCTGCAGCCGACAACAGCCCTCCTCACTGTCCACAACTCCACCTATCTTCGTATCATCTGCAAATTTACTGACCCACCCTTCGACTCCCTCATCTAAGTCATTAATAAAAATTACAAACAGCAGAGGAGCCAGAACCGATCCCTGCGGAACTCCACTTGTAACTGGGCTCCAGGCTGAATATTTACCATCTACCACCACTCTCTGCCTTCGACCGGTTAGCCAGTTTTCTATCCAATTGGCCAAATTTCCCTCTATCCCATGCCTCCTGACTTTCCGCATAAGCCTACCATGGGAAACCTTATCAACTGCCTTACTAAAATCCATGTACACTACATCCACTGCTCTACCCTCATCCACATGCTTGGTCACCTCCTCGAAGAATTCAATAAGACTTGTAAGGCAAGACCTACCCTTCACAAATCCGTGCTGGCTGTCCCTAATCAAGCAGTGTCTTTCCAGATACTCGTAAATCCTATCCCTCAGTACCCTTTCCATTACTTTGCCTACCACAGAAGTAAGACTAACTGGCCTGTAATTCCCGGGGTTATCCCTATTCCCTTTTTTGAACAGGGGCACAACATTCGCTACTCTCCAGTCCCCTGGTACCACCCCCGTTGCCAGTGAAGACAAGAAGATCATTGCCAACGGTACTGCAATTTCCTCTCTTGCTTCCCACATAATCCTAGGATATATCCCGTCAGGCCCGGGGGACTTGTCTATCCTCAAGTTGTTCAAAATGTCCAACACATCTTCCTTCCTAACAGGTATCTCTTCTAGCTTATCAGTCCGTTTCACACTTTCCTCTTCAACAATACGGTCCCTCTCGTTCGTAAATACTGAAGAGAAGTACTTGTTCAAGACCTCTCCTATCTCTTCCGACTCAATACACAGTCTCCCACTACTGTCCTTGATCGGACCTACCCTCGTTCTTGTCATTCTCAGGTTTCTCACATACGCATAGAATGCCTTGGGGTTATCCTTGATCCTATCCGCCAAGGATTTTTCATGCCCTCTCTTAGCTCTCCTAATCCCTTTCTTCAGGTCCCTTCTGGCTATCCTGTATCCCTCCACTGCTCTGTCTGAACCTTGTTTCCTCAACCTTATGTAAGCCTCCTTCTTCCTCTTTACTAGACATTCAACCTCCCTCGTCAACCAAGGCTCCCTCACACGACCATTTCTTTCCTGCCTGATTGGTACATACATATCAAGGACACGTCGTATCTGCTCCTTGAAAAAGTTCCACATTTCCACCACATCCTTCCCTGACAGCCTATGCTCCCAACGTATGCTCCTCAAATCCTGTCTTACAGCATCGTAATTTCCCTTCCCCCAATTGTAAAATCTTCCTTGTTGTGCGCACCTATCTCTCTCCATAACTAAGGTGAAAGTCACAGAATTGTGGTCACCATCACCAAAATGTTCACCCACTAACAAGCCCACCACTTGTCCCGGTTCATTACCGAGTACCAAATCCAATATGGCCTCCCCTCTGGTTGGACACTCTACATACTGCGTTAGAAAAGCTACACATTCCTGGACTATGGGCAATTTAGCATGGCCAAATGACATAACCTGCACATCTTTGGGCTGTGGGAGGAAACCGGAGCACCCAGAGGAAACCCACGCAGACACAGGGAGAACGTGCAGACTCCACACAGATAGTTGCCCGAGGCAGAAATCAAACTCGGGTCCCTGGCATTGTGAGACAGCAGTGCCAACCACTGAGCCACCATGCCACCCCCATGATGGCTGTGGTTGTTGGAGGTCAGTCACCTCAACTCCACAACATCTCAGCAGGAGTTCCTTAGGAAAATGTCCTCGACCCAACAACCATCTTCAGCTGCTTCATCAATGACCTTCCCTCCATCATAAGATCAGAACTAGGGATGTTTGCTGAAGATTGCACAATGTTCAGGTTCATTTGCAAGCAATCAGATATGGAAGCAGTTCACTTCCAAATGCAGCAAGACCTGGATGTTATCTAGGTTTGAGCTGACAAATGGTAAGTAACGCAAGTGCCAGGCAATGGCTATTTCTGACAAGAAAGATGAGGAGGGGAGGGGAGGGCGTGGTCATTGATGGAATAAGCTGTATATCAGATTTCAGAATGGGATACCATTGCACTCCATTCTCACATGATGGTAGTGTGCATTTTATCCTCATTTCACAAAGGCAGATTGTGGAGATTCCAGATCCATTGCATAAAAGTAACTCACAAAATTTATACTGGCTACTGATTTTCCCATGCGTGAGAAAATATTTAATGCACCAATCCCAACATCAAAACTTCAGGATACACAGCTCCAAATGAAATACGAGGCACACAGTTCTACTGACTGAGCTGTTATTTCTGGGCATAGAGTGATAACTAAACAGGGAACAATGCGGAGATTGGTTGACAGTCAAGCTGAACTAGTTTGCATGTCATAGAGAGATAGAGATGTACAGCATGGAAACAGACACTTTGGTCCAACATGTCCATGTCGACTAGATACCCCAAACTAATTGAGTTCCATTTGCCAGCACTTGGCTCATAACCCCCTCCACCCTTCCTAGTCATACCCCCATCCAAATGCCTTTTAGCTATTGAAATTGTACCAGCCTCTACTTCTTCCATACACACACCACCCTCTGTGTGAAAAAGTTGTCTCCTAGGTCCATTTAAAATCTTTCTCCTCTCACCCTAAGCCTGTATCTTCTACTTTTAGTTTACCTCACACCAGGGGATGGACCTTGTCTATTTAGCCTATCCATATCTCATGATTTTTAAAACTTCTATATGGTCACCCCTCAGTCTCTAACACTCCAGGGAAAATAGCCCCAGCCTATTCAGCCTCTCCCTGTAGCTCAAGCCCTCCAACCCTGGCAATATCTTTGCAAATCTTTTCTGAACACTTTCAAGTTTCACAAAATCCATCCCATGACTGGGAGACCAGAATTGCAAACAATATTCCAAAAGGGCCTAATCAATGCCCTGTACAACCACAGCATGAACTCCCAACTCCAATACTCAATGCACTGAGCAATACGGAAGTCTTAGCAAACACTTTCTTCACTACCCTGTCTGGCTGCCTGGGACTCCATTTTCAAGGAACTATGTCAAGGTCACTTTGTTCAGCAATACCCTCCAGGACCACAGTGTCAATAGATCTCTGCTGTCTAAATGTTTTTATCCAAGGCAATTACTGACCCCTTTCTATTACAAGAGTAATACAGAGTGTTTAGAGATTAAGATTTCTTTTCCTCCAAATTTGGAAATCCCACCATTTAGACATATTCCTGTTTGCTTCTGTTTTAGCCTAATTTTCTCTGCTCCAGTCTTTAATGTCGGATGTCTTGTGCCGTTGGTATATTTTTATGTTAAGTTGATCTTTTCAAATGGCTATTTTTGTTGCTGCATGGCTGGTTCCTTTCATAATGAGTGTAAACAAATCAGAACAAGGGAAAAGTTTTTTAAAAAGAGGCTACTTTAAATGAAATACCGAAATGTCATTTGGCTTGGGTGAAGAATGATTTTCACTTAATTGTTTTATTTTACAGAGTCATAGAGTCATAGAGAGGTACAGCATGGAAACAGACCCTTCGGTCCAACTCATCTATGCCGACCAGATATCCTAAACTGATCCAGTCCCATTTGCCAGCCTCAAATCCTCCAACCCTGGCATAATTCTTGTAAATCTTTTCGTGCTTCACAACATCCTCCCAATAGCAGGGAGACCACAATTGCACACAATATTCCAAAAGTGGCCTAACCAATGTCCTGTACAGCCACAATATGACCTCCCAACTCCTGCACTCAATACTCTGACCAATAAATAAAGCATACTAAACGCCTTCTTCACTATCCTATCTAGCTGCGACTCCACTTTCAATGAACTATGAACCTGCACTTCAAGGTCTCTTTGTTCAGCAACACTCCCCAGGACCTTACCATTAAGTGTATAAGTCCTGCCCTGATTTGCCTTTCCGAAATGCAGCACCTCACATTTACCTAAATTAAACTCCATCTGCCACTCCTGCGCCCATTGGCCCATCTGATCAAGATCCCGTTGAACTCTGAGGTAACCCTCTTCGCTGTCCGCTACACCTCCACTTTTGGTGTCATCTGTAAACTTACTCACTATACCTCCTACGTTCACATCCATATCATTATATAAATGATGGAAGGCAATGAACCCAGCACCGATCCTTCTTATTTTATCTGTACGTATATTTTGTGCCATTTGATATACTTTTCCATATTTTTATCATTTTGTCTCTACTGTTCGAGCATTTAATTTTTGTAGAGCATGATGCTCAGCATATATTTACAGTTTTCTGGATTTTTGCTACATTCATTATAACAGTTACAAATAAATTAGTCCCAAATAAATTACATCCAATTCGCTTTAATTCATGTTGAATAAATGTTTACGTATCTTTGCTGATATTTTATGTATCATGTTTTACATAGTTTGTTCACGTTGATATCTGCGGATGGTTATAGAATCGTACAGGACAGAAGGAGGTCATTCTGCCCATCATGCCTGTGCTGGCTCTTTGAAAGAGCTGTCCACGTGGCCTCATTTTGTCGATTCGGCTAATTCATTTGATGAGGTCTACATGGAAGTTATAACGGCTTTTAGTAAGGTTCCTTATGGCAGACAGATGAAATATAAGAGCCCATAGGATCCAATGCAAAGTGACATGTAAGATCCAAAATTGACTGAGCAGCAGGAAGTGGAGGGTAATGATAAAGGAATGCTTCTGTGACTGCAAGCCTGTTTCTAATGGGGTCCTAGTGGTCATGGTCCACATCAGTGATTTAGATTTCAGTGTAGGGGGCATTATTAAGAAGTTCCCAATGAGAAAAAAATTGTACATTGGTAAATGGTGAGGAGAATAGTTGTTGATGACAGGAGGATATCAACAGAGAGGTCATATGGGCAGAGCAGGAGAAAAATGGAATTTAACCCAGAAAAGTGTAAGGTGATGGAGAGGGCTAACAAGGCAAGCGATGACACTATGAATGTTAGGATCTTGGAAAGTACTAAAGATCAGCCACGGTGTGCAGATCGACAGATCCTTGAAGATAGTGGGCAGGTAGGTTAGTTGGTTAAAAGGCATATGGGATATTTGTCTTTAAGAGCTGAGCCATAGATCTTAAGAGCATAGAAGACATGCTGGAACTGGTTAAAACACTGATTGGGGAACTGTGCAGTTCTGGTCACTATTTTATACAGAGGCTGCAAATGCATTTAAAAAAAGCTGCAGAGGATATTTAAATGACGTTGAATGGTTAGAGCATCTGACCTATGGAGAAGGTTGGATAGAATGGTATTGTTTTCTTTGGAGCAGCAAAGACTGAGAGGAGACCTGGTAGAGGTCAATAAAATAATGAGGGGCATAGATAGAGTGGATAAGAATATACTTTTTCCATTAGTAGTGGAGTCCGTAACCAGGCTGCATTGTTTTAAGGTAAGCAGGAGAAGGCTAAAAGAAACTTGAGGAGAAATGTTTTCACTCAGAGTGTGGTAGGTGTTTGAAAGGGAGTTTGAGTCAGAAACTCTTGTAACCTTTAAAGCAGTGTTTAGATATTCATTTGCTTTTCCACAGTCCCCAGGATCGTGGGTCGAGAATTGGGTAATGGGATTAGTGGAGTCAGGTTGTTGTTGACTAACATGGACTCGATGGGCTTAATGACCTCCTTCTCTGCTGTCAACATCTGAATTAGTGCTCTATCTCTCTTTTCCCATATCCTTACAGATTCTTTCCTTTTTAGTATTTATCGAAAGACAATTTGATGGTTATTATATAAAATCTGCTTCCAACTCTTGTACAGACAGTTGATTCTGGATTGTAACCACTCATTATGTCGAAACGCATTCCGTAAACATTTGAAAATAAAAAAATATTAATGAGATGTGAGTATGATTGTTAAAATCCACCCATTTCCAGCATTTAGACATAGTTGTTTAATTGCATAGTCCGTGTTGCCTACCTGTGTATTGAGGAGTGGGGGAAGCATCTTGGGGGGTGAAGAGCACAGTGGATTATTGCTGAATAAGTGTTACTTAATTCGAAGTGACAGAGCTGATTGCCACAGAACTGGGAAACTGATGTTGGGAAGGAATCTGATGCAAGATAGCAGGAATTTCTGTGTTTTTAATGATTACAAAGGTATCATCTACATTTCTGACCCAGAGTGGCGGATCATCAACGCCACACTCACAGGAATCCCATTCACTAGAGAGGAAGAAAAGGACAACCAACTCCTCATTCCTAGACGTGATGGTACAGAGAACACCGAACAGAGAATTCACCAAAAAGTTACTACTATTATAGGACAAGCCAAACAGAGAACAGCCAGGGAATTCCTAGAGGCATGGTACTCATCCACAGATTCAATCAATAAGCACATCAACCTGGACCCAATATACCAGCCACTGCAGCAGACAGCTGGAACTGACAACCGGAAGCGGCAGGTACAAATCATTATAAATGCCGGAGGAAAGATCACAGATGCGCTTCACAGGAGGGTCCCAAGCACTGAGGATGTCACCTAGACAGGGGACGAAACGTCTGCAACACAAATTCCCAGCTCGGCGAACACAACCACAGCAACGAACACCTGAGCTACAAATCTTCTCACAAGCTTAATGGGTAGCTGGCTTTGGTAACCTTATGGGCATAAGAAACACTGGCAATATCTATTCACCAGCATTCATTTGTCTAGCCATCCATATCAAGGAAGGTGTATTTGGACTGATTTGGACAGAGCAATCTAACCACTGAGATCAGAACAATTATCATCAGTTTAGTCTAGAAAGAATTATAGCAAATTCTTTCAATTCCAGAACAGTTATTAAAATTTTGAAGTTTACAGAATCACAACATTGTGCAATCATTACTAGCCCAACTCTGACTGTTTGATAAGGGGAAGGTTATTAAAGCAGCTGAAGATGGTTGAGCTTAGGACCCTAAACTGAGGAACTTCTGCAATGATGTCCTGGGGCTGAGATGATTGACTTCCCACTACCTTCATTCTTTGCACTGAGTAAGACTTCAACCAGCTGAGAGCTTTTCCAAATTTCTGGTGATTCTAGTTTACCTCGGACCCCTTGACACTCATGTTCTGCCTTGATGTCAAGACCATCACTCTTAGCTCTGGAGTTCAGCTCTTTTCTCGAAGGCTAGGAGGTGAGTGGAATATCTTTCTGTAACCTGTTTGCATCCTTCTTCCAACCTGCCTTTCCTCCTATTTTAATATTGTCTGCAAATTCAACTACACTACATTCACCTCCTTCCTCCACAATATTAATACATATTATAAACAGTTGTGGCCCCAGCACTGATCTCCCAGAACCTCACTGGCCATGGGTTGCCAACCTGTAAAAAAGCCCCTTGCCCCCCACTGATGGACCTCAAATGGAGCACAGTGAACGGGCTGCTCCTGAACAAGTGCCACTTGATAACAGTATCGATTACTCCTTCCATCATTTTGGAAAGTTTCTTGTTGTAAAACAGTGTCTGCTGTGTCTCAGCAGATAGCACACGTTTGTCACTGAATCAGAAGATTGTGTGTTGAGCACCAATTCAGATTGATGTTACCAGTGTTTAGTGTAAAGGAGTGCTGCACTGTTGGAGATGCTACCTTTCAAATCATGATGGACAGCAGAAGACCCTCCACCAAAATATCACCCATAAATATGTTCACTCTCTGAAACGAAACACTTGGTGAGTGGAGGGTTGTTTGGAATATGATCGTCAGTGCAGACCTGTTGGACGAGGTGGTCTTTTTCTAATTTATTTCTTGGAATACAGGCATTGCTGGCAAGGCCAGCATTTGTTTCCCATTCTGAGTAGAGGGTTTTACTAGGGCCATTACAGATGGCCATTCAGAATCAACCAAATTGCTATGGTTCTGGTGTCATTTGTAGGCCAGGCTAGCTGTGGACAGCAGATTTCCTTTCCAAAAGGACATTACTGATCGGATAACTTTATGCTCATCATTACTGAGACGAGCAATTAATTCCAGATTTTATTTGTTATGAATTGAATTGAAGTTCTGCCAGGACTCATGCCCCCAGATTATTAGGCCGAGGCTCTGGACAACATGTTCAATCATATTACAACAGAGTCACCCCCTCCCCTAAAGGACCTTTTAGCAATAACTTTGGAAAATAGATTTAATTCGTCAACATGGTTTTACAAAAGGAAAATCTTATCTGGTAACTGCATTTAAGTTTTTTGCGAATGTAATAGAGTCATAAAGATATACGGCAGGGAAACATACCCTCCAATCCAACTCGTCCGTGCCGACCAGATGTCCCAAATTAATCTAGTCCCATTTGCCAGCATTTGGCCCATATCCCTTGAAACCCTTCCTATTTATATAGCCATCCAGATGCTTTTTAAATGTTGTAATTGTACTAGCCTCCACCACTTCCTCTGGCAGCTCATTCCATACAAGCACTACCCTCTGCATAAAAAAGTTGCCCCTTAGGTCCCTTTTCATATCTGTCACCATTATACTCCATTTGCCAACTCTTTGCCCACTTAGTCAGCCTGTAAATATCTTTCTGTAACCTGTTTGCCTCCTTCTTCCAACCTGCCTTTCCTCCTATTTTAATATTGTCAGCAAATTCAACTACACTACATTCACCTCCTTCCTCCACAATATTAATACATATTATAAACAGTTGTGGCCCCAGCACTGATCTCCCAGAACCTCACTGGTCATGGGTTGCCAACCTGTAAAAAAGCTCCTTGCCCCCCCACTCACTATTTCCTGCTCTTTCACCAAATCTATGTCCACATTATGCAAAAATACCTGCTCAAAAATCTGCCAGACTTTCATCAGCGCTCATTATATTTTGTCAGGAATAGATCTGCACCATAGTGTCTGCCACAAGGCCTGTCCAATATCTGCACATCAAAAGTGTTCTGAGGTAAAAGAGAAAGAGAGAGATAGGTGGAATTGTCCCAACTCTTAAAAAGAAACTGTGCAGAATCTGCTCCTGGTGCAGCTGATGAGAGTCAATGTCAAGGAGAAACTCCACGAGGTGAAAAGTCAGCAAGCCTTGCAGTTTGTCTCTGAGGCCTCTGATGTAACCTTCCAAACCAGGTTCCACTCTGTATTTGCATTTCTTCTTCCAGATTGAACACGGACAGAATTGCATGATCAGCAGCCTGAACTAAGCTGGTGGTTTGGTAATGTCATCTGAGCCTGACATTTTGAGATCAACAGATTCCGATATGTTGAATAGAATATGAGGATCCAGTATCCAGGTTTTGATAAGAAGTCACACAGTAATTTGCTACATAAAATAAGGGCTCCTGAAGTTGGAGTTATATATTAGCATGGGTGGAGGATTGGTACATGGACAGGAGGGAAATTCAAGCATTTTCAAGTTGGCCTTTATCGTAGAGAATTAGATCATAAAAATAAGGAAATCCTGCTTCAATTGGTAAAACTGTGGTGGGATCACACTTGGGGTAATCTGTGCAGATTTGTTCTCATTACTATTATGCTACACTCTCTGTACTGTGTAATATTTGGGATCAAAGGAGTTGATCGAGAAATATTATTTCCACTCAATGAGTAAGTCTTGATAAGGGGGCATAACGTGAAAACTAGAACTAGGCACTTCTGGGGTGACAGCAATAGAAAATTATGCATGTTCATAAGAACTCTCACCAACTTTTATAGATGCACCATAGAAAGCAATCTATCCAGATACACCACAGCTTAGTACAGCAACCAGGACCAGAAGAAACTACAAAGAGTTGTGAACACAGCCCAGTCTATCACAAAAGCCAGCCGTCTGTCCATTTGCTCCACCTACACTTCACAATGCCACGGGAAGGCAGCCAACATCATAGAAGACCCCTTCCTCCTCAGTTATAATCGCTTCCAACCTCTTCTGTCAGACAGAAGATACAAAAGCTTAAACACAGGTTCAAGAACAGCTTCTTCCTCACTATTAAGTTACAAATCGCACAACACCAGGTTATAGTCCAACAGGTTTAATTGGAAGCACTAGCTTTTGGAGTGCCGCTCCTTCATTGGGTGGTTGTGGAGTACAAGATTGTAAGACACATTGTACTCCACAACCACCTGAAGAAGAAGCAGCACTCCAAAAGCTAGTGCTTCCATATAACCCTGTTGGACTATATCCCGGTGTTGTGTGATTTTTAACTTTGTACACCCCAGTCCAACACCGGCATCTCCAAATCATTCCTCATGAATGGACTTCTCCAATTTTAAATTTAACGTTGATATTTTTGTGCACCTTCTTTGCAGCCATAACCTTGTATTCCTCACAATGTTCAATCACCTTATGGTCGTTGCATGTTATGATCTGCCTGAACTGCACACAAAACAAGGCTTTTCATTGGCCTTAGGTACATGTGACAATAATAAATAAAATCTAATCAAATTGCCTCACACAAAGGTAGTGGAGACCTGCAAATGAACTTGACAAAGTAGATTGATGGCATTTTTAAAGACATCATTGAGGGTTAACGAATCACATAACAAAAATGGTTTGAAGACCAGGCTGCACATGATCCCATTGAAGGCAAGAATGGGTTCAGTGTGTTGAATGGCTGCCTCCTGGGACTATGAAACTCAGACAACTTAGTGATAATAAATTGAATACAAAATACAATCGATTACAATATTGACTGGAAACAGGAGTATGCAACAGTGATAAATGAAATTTCTCTCTCAAATGAATGCTATATTCATTGTGGGATCTTTCTTTGCATGCAATTACTACTGCACTTGCCGACAAAACAAGGTCGCTACAACCCAAAGCGATTCACCACATGTGAAGTGCTTTTATGCATCTGAAAGAAATGATAAGAGGCTGTAGAAATGTAAGCCTGTGTCCCAATCCCACTCAATATGCTGTCAAGATCAATCACTCCGCCAGAATGCCCACACTTAAAAAGATCGGTCATTGTTATTATTACAGTTGTATTAATATCTTGCCCATCAGATAATCTTTTGCAGGGACAGCATGTCCTAACCCGAGGTCCAAACTTTATGTAGACGTTCTTTGTTTTCAGTCTTTCACCCTACTGGTCATGCCCAGTTTAGCAGCATTCTGAAACCCATTTTTGTTTCCATAGTCACCAAGACTGGTCCTTACTCATTACTCTTAGACTGAAATCATAAATTCTAAAGACGTTAGACTCTTTAGAAATCGAGGTACCTTCTCCTCCTCTTCAATCTAACTGCAGTTCAGCTATCTGTATAGTCACTCGCTCCATCCTTGCTGGGGGAAGGGGAGAGCCAATCATCGTGGTCCTTATGGGTGCTGTCACTGACAGATCACCGGCAGACATATTC
The DNA here is from genome assembly GCF_047496795.1 of Chiloscyllium punctatum. Taxonomy (NCBI): domain Eukaryota; kingdom Metazoa; phylum Chordata; class Chondrichthyes; order Orectolobiformes; family Hemiscylliidae; genus Chiloscyllium; species Chiloscyllium punctatum. Next base: position 22,439,121 of record NC_092744.1, read on the forward strand.
AACTTTTAATTACCATGTGTTTTTTTTTTAATAACAGGCAGATAGCAAGACTGCGAACATAAATTCTGAGCAATGTAATTCAGTCTGGATGGCTTTATCCTCAGCCTAAGAAAGACCCTGACATGTTACACTCAATGGGATACAAGGAAGCTTCAAAGTGAAGAATTCATTGGGAGAAATACAATGAATTACAATCTCCTGCGACATATCTCAGACTTTGAACATGATGGCAGAAGAGAGAATGGTCTGGGGAAGAAACATGATTGTGCTGACTCCTTTCGAGAATATGTAAGACCAGGGATTGAAAGCCAGTTTCAACACTTGTCTGTGTGTATTAGTGAGCGAAGGTATTTGCTGTGAGGGTCATGGTTGATAAAAATGCCTGGCCATCTGCAGGTAAAAGGAAGGAAATCCCTCTCAAAAACAAGTGAAACTACAGTTGATAGAAACTGGACAAAGGCCTTTCAGCTGACCTGCAAAGCCAAGCATCTTAATATCATTCAATCACTGCCAACATCAGTGTTACCTGAATCTCCCCATCATCCGCTCTCCATGGAACTCAGAAGTGGGTCTCTTTTTCAAAGTTTATTTTTGGTCTTGCAGGAAACGTCAGGTCAGTTGATTTAGCATCTGTTAAAGAGATATTGGAAGCTATTATTAAAGAAGTTATAGCAGGGCACTTGGATAAATTCAATGTATCAGGCACAGGCAACATGTTTTGTGAAAGGGAAGTCATGTTTGACAAATCTATAGCAGTTCTTCAAAGAGTTAACTCGTGATGTGGATGAAGTGAACTAATACCTCACCCTCAAGAAGGTATTTGATAAAATGCCATATCAATGTGCTGGGCAAACACCCCTGATGTAGGGGATCATGTTAGAAGATTGACTGAATATCTCTGAGGAGAAAGGAAACATAAATAGTCTTTTTCAGATTGGCGAGGTGTAACAAGTGGTGTGCCATTGGGTTCAATGCTTGGACCCTTACTATTTACAATTTATATAAATGATTTGGACAAAAGGTATGGTTGTTGTCAAATTGGTTGATGACTTTCCCATCTACCTTTGTTAGCTTGAAAGGTATAAGGAGGCCACAAGAGATAGTTAAGTGAATGGGCAAAGATGTTGCAAAATGGAGTATGATGTGGGAAAATTTAAAATTGTGCATTTTGACAGGAGGAATAAAAAGAAGATAATGACCTAAATGGTGAACGATGGCAGAGCTCTGAGATACAGAGGGATCAGAGTGTTCTTGAGCATGAATCACATGGTTAATATGGAGGTAAGCAGCACGTAGTTAGGAAAGCTAACACAATGTCATCATTTATCAGGAGGGATATTAAATACAAAAATGAGGAGGTGGTGCTGCAGTAAATACATGGTGCCTGTGGGGCAATATCTGGAGCACTGTGCACAATATTGGTCACCTTATTTAAGGAGAAACGTGACTGCACTGAAACCAGTTCAGAGAACGCTTACTAGTCTAATACCTGGAATGAATGGGTTGACTTATGATGACAGGTCGAACTGGCTAGGATTGTATCCCCTTCCATTTAGAAGTGTAAGAGGTGACCAAATTGCAACATATAAATCCTGAAGGGTTTTGCCAGAATAGGTGCAGAGAGGATGGTTCCTCTGTGGGAGGATTGGAAACTGTTAAAACATCAGGGGTTGCTTAAAATGGACTAGGCAATGTGTTTGCCTCTGAGGTCTGTGAGTTTTTGGAACTCTGTCTTCCTGAATATGGTGGAATAACCAAGCCCTTGAATATTTTTAAGATGGAGGGTTGATCCTTATTGAGTGGGGTGGGGATGGGGTGGTTGTTGCTGGATTGGATGAAATATATTGGGTATGAGTGAGTGTGGAGTTGAGGTTACAATGTGGTCAGCCATTGATTTTTTTGCTGGTGGAGCAGGCTTAAGATGTTGATAGGCTTCTCCTGCTTTTGGTTCATGCGTTCAAATCTTCCATCTGAGTCCTCTGGTTATTGATCTGTCTACCAAACCGGTGTTCCCCACACAATGCGACCAAACAATTTTAAATGCAGAAATTTCCATTCTTTTTCATATCGGATGCATTTTTGTGAGAATTTCCAATTCACCTGCTTCATTTCATTCCATTAACTGCCAATTGGTTTGATAAGATGAGTGATTGAAGTCAAGGAAATGCCCCCCCCCAGTTGGACTGAGTGTTCACTTTACCACTGACATGAATGAATGAAACAAGTTATTGCTCTTTTAAATTGCCAGAATGATCTTGAGCTTCATTGATTGCACATCCAGAATGACATAGGAATCTATATCCTGACGTTGCGTTGTCACACACAATGAGTGTCGTGGTCAGGCTCCTGATTCTTGGACATTGTCAATAAGTTCACCTGGATGTTGCTGCCAAGTGATGGCATTGATGCTCTTTTTAAGAGAATGCTTAATATTGAAGACCAGACGCATTTTATTCAAGGGAACATGCTCCCTTCTTGGTGGAGAAGTTTCCTAATTACTGCTAATATTTTATGTGAAGGACCATCAGTGTCCAATGCTATTCTGACTCATCTGATACAATCAGGTGAGACTCTGATCAGACTTGAGCCAGTGCTCAGTTCTCAACAGTTCACAATCTATCACATTGATTTGGAAACGGGGACCAAATGCAATTTTTTCCAAGTTTGTTTAATGGCACAAAAGCCAGGTGGAAATGTGAGTTGTGAGGAGGATGCAGAGAAAATATAGGTAGGCTACGGCAGTGGGCAAATATGACAGATGGAATATCATGTGGAAAAATATTAGGTTATCCACTTTGGTAGGAAAAACAGACATCCAACGTATCTCTTAATTTGGTAAGAGAATGAGAAGTTCAGGTGTCCAAAGGGACCTGGCTGTCCTTATTCATAAGTCATTTAAAGCTAGTATGCAAATTCATTGCAAGTGGTTTTGAGTACAAGAGTAAAGAGGTCTTGCTGTAGTCGAGCCTTGGTGACACTACACCTAAGGTACGGTGCATATTTTAGGTCTCCTTTCCTAAGAAGGATAAAGTTACCATAGAGAGAATGCAACAAATGCTCAGATGACTGATTCTTGGGATGCTGGGACAATCCTTTGTGAAAACTGGGCCTATATTCTCTTGAGTTTAGAAGAATTAGAGGCAATTATATTGAAACAAACATCAGTCTAACGGACTCAAGAGGCTAACTACAGGAAGGATGTTTTTCCTGGCCTTGGGGTCTATTATCAGGGTTACTGTTTCAGAATAAAAATGAGGACATTTAGAACTGAAATAAACAGGATTTTCTTCAGTGAGATTCCCTGCCCAAGGTATATGGAGGCTGAGTCATTGAGTGTGTTCGAGACAGAGATAAATACATTTCTGGATTCAAAATATGTCAATAAGTGTTTTTTATAGTGTGTGGGTGTCATTGGTAGAGAGAGCATTTGTTACCTTTCCTAATTGCCCTTAGACTAAGTGGCGTGTTAGGCCATTTAGCCATGAGGGTCACTATTAATTGAGACCAGCTTTCAACTCCAGAATCCTCAATGGAATTTGAAATTTACCAGCTACTGTAGTGGACATTGAATCCATGTTTGCCAAGCATTAGTCTCATCACTGGGTTATTAGCCAGTAACATTACTACTTTCCCAATGTCTCCCCAGGTTATGGGGACAGTGAAGTTAAATGGTGTTGAAACAGATGATCGACCTTGATCTACTTAAATGGAGCTGTGTGCTCGAGGGGCTGAATGGCTGACTCCTGCTCCTATTTCCTATAATCCTATGATACAGTGACAAGTGTTTTTATTGTTGAGTTGTTTTTGGGTAACAGTCTTAGCAACCCGTGTTTTCACAAATCTGCCCCTGCAGATATTCATCTCCTTCTCTTTTGAAAATTCAAACCTGTGGGAATCCTTCAAGTAATTCAATAATTTATTGAAGTTGGTCGTTTGCAAAATAATCCATGCTACTTTTTATGATATAAGATCCAGTTTTTAAATTAGATGCTCTGACACTTGATGTTTTGTTACCTGTTATTTTAGATAGGTTCTCGTATGTTTCCTGCCTCTGAGGTTAAGCTAATCGGACTAGAATATCACACATTAGTTCTGTAAACCTTTCAAAAATAAATGTCAGTGGCCTGTGTCCCAACAATTCATAGGATCATAGAATCATACAGGACAAAAGAGGCACTTTGGCCCTTCTAGTCTATAGTACCAAAAATACACTACAACCTGTACTAGCCCCACTTTCTTGTACTAGACTTGAAGTAACAGTTAAAAACAATGACTGCAGATGCTGAAAACCAAATACTGGATTAGTGGTGCTGGAAGAGCACAGCAGTTCAGGCAGCATCCAACGAGCAACTGCTCGTTGGATGCTGCCTGAACTGCTGTGCTCTTCCAGCACCACTAATCCAGTATTGAAGTAACAGTTGTCTGCTTGAGATATGTCTTCCTAACCTCCCTCCTTTCCATTCTGTAGTGCCAATTTTACATTGATGGCTCCTCTTCATGTCCTCCTCACCCTAAGAAATAGTTTGTTTACTATCTAAAGAATGCTTAGACCTCCTCTTTGACATCCCAAACTTCAATGGAAGCAGCGTGTAACATCTTCAAGTTTCTTACAACTAGAGTTAACCACATCCTTGGTGAATCTGCCCTGTCTCCATGATTTAATATGCTATGCATAATTAGGAACTCAAACGGTACAAATACAATCAAACTGACGAACAAACGCCAACGTACTCTGTTATTCAAGCTGGGTTGCACAGGAAATAGTGTGTCGGCAGTGGATGAACATTTCTGCCATAAAAGTGCAGTCATCACCAGACTGCTCCCAATAAGTTACATCTGAATAAAGCCATAATCCCGCTCTATTGCTGATTAACTTCTTTCTCCTAATGAATGGGTTTATCAGTAACTCAGCACCTGCTGGCTGCTGATACAGTCTCTGTGCTGGAATGTGGCTGTTTTATGGCAGAGTAGGTACACTAAAATCCACTTGTCTACTGTCTACTGTTATTGCCGCGTTTTATCAATTTGGTCAGTTCAGGCTTGGATTTGTTCCCGTTATGCTCAGGGCTGGCTCGTTCAAAATTCACAGACTATCTTTTGATGACGCAGGCTCAGGTCTACTGAAACAACCTAGCCTTTCATCCGTTAAGACGAGCAAGAATCCACTGTGCTTGATCCCCACACCCCATTGACTAGGTCTCGTATTTTAACTTGCACACATTTTGACAGATTAGCCTACATAAAATATTCATTCATTTGTAAATTGTGTACAAATCTGGGCAAGAGACAAGAAAATTTGCATTGACGTAGCACCTATAATGCCCACTGGATTTTCCAAACTGCTTCAATCAAGTGCTTTCTGAAGTGTAGTCATTGCAAAGTAGGTTCTGGCAAAGTAGAAACTGGCAACACGCATACAGTTCCCCAACAGATCATGGCATCGTTGATGACCATCTGAAAGAACAGGTAGGCCTTTGGTTTAGTACCTCATTCAAAACACAGCACCTGTGACAGTGCTGCAACCCTTTGGTACTGGATTGGATTGCTCACTGAAGCGTGACCCATCCTACAACCAGCCATGCAAGAGAATTATTTTAACAAGTGCAAAGTAAAGTGTGAATGCTGGAAAATATCAACAGGTCAGGTAGTATCTATGGAGAGAGAAGAATGGAGTTAATGTTTCTTCAGTTAAGATTAACTGAGAAAGAGGCATTCTGGACTCAAAACTGTTAACTCTGTTTCTTTCTCCAAAGAAGCTGCCAAACCTTTTTTGACTTATTTGTGAGATGTGGCTTTCCATGGACGGGGATCAGTATTTGTTGACCACCTCTAATTACTCATGAGATTGTGATGATAAGCTGCCATCTTAAATTGGTACAGTCCTTGTAATATATGTACACCCATAGTGCTGGAAGGGCAGTTCCAGGATCTTGACCAGGTGACACTGAAGAAATGGCGATATATGTCTAAGTCAGGATGGTGTGTGGCGTAGAGGGGAGCTCACAGGTGCCAGTGTTCCCTTGTATCTGCTAATCTTGTCCTATTAGGTGGCAGATGTTCTGAGTTACAAATGTAATATCAGAGGAGCCTTGGTAAGTTGCTGCAGTGAATGTGTTAGACGGTCCACATTGCAGTTCCTGAAGAAGCAGTGAATGTGGATGGGGAGCCAGCCAGGAGGGATGCTTTGTTGTGAATATGATGTCAAGCTTCTTTCAAGTTGTTGGAGCTGCATTTTTCTTTCTTGTTCAACTTCAGATACACCTAGTGAGTGCTCTCTCTAGCAGTTGCACAATATTTTAATTGTGGTCTGTAAAGTTGGCTTCTATTATGTCCGTGCATCAGTAACTAGCAAATCATCCATTACAGCTTCTGCTCCAGGAAGATCATTATCTTCATGTTGTCTGCATTAATACACCTCCGGAGCCATGGAAATAGCAAGTGACATGTGCAAACATCTGTTTCCCCCAAATGGTTTCCAGTGCACAATTAGGGTGCCGCTATTTCCCATACAGCTTCACTTGTCAGTCATGAAGGTGTTTGCCTTTGCAAGGTGTGGCAACATTGCTTTGAGTGGCAACAAGATTGTTTTGAGCTTTATTTAAATCCTCTAGGTTGATGCTTAAAGTCAGCTTTCTGGATTGTTTCCATGTTACTAACCCATTGTGTAGGGGTTGTCATTTTCTTGATTACACCCTTCTTTTCCTTTCTGTAACATCCTCCACACAATTTGGATCCTGCTGTTTGTCTGTGGAATATCAATCAGCTTAATGTATAGCCTGGGCCTATTCTGCCATGATATGCTCCGACTGCTGATTTAACCCTTCAGCACTTCTGCAATGTCAATCGCTTTCTTGTGAGTAAGTTTCTCCCCTCTCAGAAGATGTGCTCTCACTGTGGGATCTCTTTGACATGTAAATAATCCTGTCTTTAATTGGATAATCTTTTAGTTTATCTAAAGTGCGAGCTGTTGCATGAAGTCACATATTGAGCACCAAACTCTGTTCACCTTGGGCCCTAATATTGAACACATACTGTTCATTTGTTATATTCACTTGGGGATGAAAGCATCCCTGTAAGGCTTTCAAAATCTCTGCAATCTTTTTTCTCAGTTCTTAAAAGAGATTTAAGTTGGAATACACTTTGAAACAGTGCCTTCCCAATGACAATAAGAATATGGCTATATGTACCTGCCCTGCTCTCTGTTGCAATTTCATAATTTCTCTGTTGCTGATGAAAAAAACTGGCAATTTCTTTTGATGTTACTTTTGGTTTTGGCCAGTCCCAGGAGACAAAATTCTGCCGCCATTGTGTCTGAAATAGTATTCAGCTCTGGTTTGTTTCTTTGTCTCTGTTCAATGGTAGCTTTCATTGCTCTGAATACGTCTGTATCTTTCTGTCAGCTGCTGTGGTTTTGTACAGATTTTTGACACACCATCTTAGCTTCACTCCAACACCATTTTACAATCCAGGAACATGTTGTCTGTACTGTGTCCTTTATTAAACTGCCTGCAAGATGGCTCTGCCCAGTCAATCCCTTATGATAGAGGTCATATGATTACAATAAACCAGAAGAGTCTGTGGTACTGAATTCCATTTCCATCCCAAATGTAGCTTAGATACGGAGTAAAGTTCCTTCTACACTATCCACATCAAACACTCCCAGGATAGGTACAGCATAGGGATAAGTACACAATAAAGGTCCCTCATTACTACTACTCCTGGGACAGGTACAGCACAAGGTTAGACAGGCAGGATATCTCCTGACTGCAAGTGGATTAGAGAAATGCTCTATACTTCTCAGCCGCAATACGCAGCTGTGATGGGAGTGGACCCAGGGGAAGCCTCCTCCGAGGAGGAAAGGGCTGGAGAGAAACGTTGGGTTTCAGATCCACAGCAGACATTCCAACCTCTCGACAGCAAACACCCATACTGTGAAAATGTGGTTCCTGTTGGAATGTAGGGAAGGCAGCATTCAATTCACATTCTGCAAGCTCCCAGAAACAGCAATGAGACAAATTGTTCATAAGTCTGTTTTGGTGGTCTTTCCAAGCAATAAACACTGGCCCAGGCACCAGGGAGAACTCCATTTCTTATCTACCTGGGGCTCAACTGAATATTTCAATTGATGGCAATGTCCCATTAATATTCCAGGAAGTTCCAACAGGGTTTTGAATCAACTCTTGTCCAAAAACCCACACAACTTAATGAAAGCAGTCTCTCCCAGAATTTCAAACCCTTCAGCTGAGGATCTGTTTTAAATCTCCCTGTGTATTCATGGTGCCACTCAAAGTCTATGGGTGGGAACAGGTGAGGCTAAGGTAGGGATGGGGTTGCAAAATGCCATTTGATTCCAATCTGAGCCAGAGGCTTATGTTCCAACCAATTCCAAAGGCCTGTGCAGATGATCCAGGCTATCATTCCAGCTCAGTACGAAGGCAAAATTCAATGGTATGAGACAAGGACTTCCAAAAGTTGATTGGAGTGGACTGTTCACAGGCTGACTCACAAGTGAGAGGCTTTCAAAAGTGTGCTAATGAGAGTTCAGAGGAATTATGTTCCTGTTAGAGTGAAGGATAAGGCTGGTAAGAGTAGGGTGTAATGGATGAATAAAGATATTGAGATTCAAGTCAAGAATAACAAAGAATCATGTATTTGATATAGGCATCTGGGATCAAGTGAACGTCTTGAAGCGTATAAAGTGTGTTAGGGGCCTTCTTAACAGGGAAATTAGGGGGGCAAAAAAGGATATGAAATTGCCTTGTCAGATAAGGTGAAGGGCAATCCAAAGAGATTCTACAATAACATTAAGAGCAAAAGACCAACTAGAGAGAGAGTTGGACCTGTTAAAAATCAACAAGGTCATCTATGTGTTGAACCTCAGGAGATGGGAGAAATATTAACTTAATATTTTGCATAAGGTTTTACTGTGGAGAAAGAAATGCAGGCTGGAGAACCTGGGGAAATAAGTATTGATGTTTTGCAAACAGCAGGGACTAGTTTAATTTGGGAATATGGTCAGCATGGATTAGTTGGACTGAAGGGTCTGTTTGCTTGCTGTATACTTCTCTACATTAGAGACTCTATGAGAATATGCACTATCAGAAGTGCTGTGACTGACCAGGATGTCAAACCAAGACTCTACCTCTCTGTAAGCTGGATGCAACGGATCTTGTGGCATTACATAAAGAAGAGTGGGACTCCCCCTCCTCATTACACGCCACCACCACCTCGCCCCCTGGTGTCTGAAGCCAGTATTTATCTTTGAACTAACATCATTAATGTCTGATCAATCCTGTATTGCTGCCGATGAGAGCTGCTATCGCATTTTTTTCTTTTTCAAAATTTTACAGCAGTATATTTTTAAGCAAATGTCTGTACAGTATTTTGGGGTATTTTGAAAGGTGGATGGTAAATTCTACTTCTGTGTTTTTTTCTTTTGCTGTCACAGCCCTTCCACTTTCACAACAGAAGCAGTGGGCGTTTCATTCATCTTAATTTTATCATTCATGGGTTGTTCAGTTCAATAATGGTGCCTATGAACTGCCTTTATCTTCCCTCCACAATGAGGTCAAAGTGGGAATGTTTGCTGATGACTGCACAATGTTCAGTTTCATTCATGATTCCTCAGATACTGAAGTGTCCAATTGCAGCAAAACCTGAACATTAGGCTGAGGTCGACAAGCGGCAAATAATGTTCATGCCAAAGAAGTGCCAGGCAATGACCATCTCCAATGAGAAACAATCTAATTGTTACCTCTTGAAATTCAGTATTTTTACCATCACTGAATGCTCAATGGTGCACATCTAGGGTTACCATTGACCAGAAGCTGAACTGGTCTACTGTGGCAACGTAAATGCTATGACAAGAGCAGGTTACAGACTGAGAATTCTGTGTGAATAATTTCCCTCCCATCCTCCATGCCCGGTCTACAAGACTCAATTCAGGAGTGTGATAGAATACTTTCCACTTGCCTGGATGAGTGTAGCTCCAACAATACTCAACAATCTTGGCACAATCAAGGACACAGTAGTCTAGAACACCTTCCACCAATAAATCGAGATCCATTAACATCATTGGGGTGTTGGGAAAGGGGTGACCATTGACCAGAAACTTAACGAGACTATAGGTATAACTACTGCAGTTATAGGAATAGGTCAGTGGCTAGGAATCCTATGGTAAGTAACTCACCGTTTGACTACCCAATGCCTATCCACTAAATACAAGGCACACGTCAGGAATATGATAGAATATTCTCCAATTTCCTTGATAAGTATAGCTCCAATAAAGCTTGATCCCATCCAGGGCAAAACAGCCTCTTGATTAGCATCCTAGCTATTACCGTGACCTTTCACATTTTCCACAACTTCATCTTGGCAGAGGTCTGTACCACCTACAAAATGCACTCTGATAACTCAACAAGGTTTCTTCAACAGTTCCTTCTAAACCTGCCACCTTTACTATATAGAGGGACGAGGGCAGCACTTAAATGGGATTACCATCGCCTGCTACTTGCCAGTCTGACTCGGAACTATATTGCTCATCCTTCACTGGATCTGGTTCAAAATACTGAAACTCCCTCCCTAACAGCACAGTGGGTGCAACTATATCCCAAAGATCACAGCAATTCAAGGAGGCAGCTCTACACCACTTTCTGAAGAACAGTTAGAGATGGACAATAAATGCTGGCCCATCCAGTGATGTCCACATCCAATGAAAAGTGTTAAGTAAAAATTGACAGTATTAATTCAAGATGGCTGCTCCCCACTACCTTCCAAAAGCCAATAAAGGAGGCTCAATGCTCAGATCCCATAGGGAAATTATTATTATTATAGCCCATAACATATTGAGCCAAAATCCAAAGGAGGGCAATTACAAGTTGTTTTGGGGCAGCATCATCAGATCAGATTGACTATTTGATTTCATTCCGGCCTGATTCTGCTTTCCAATGGGAATAGAATTTTAATAAACTTATTCCAAAAATCCAGGTTGGATGAAAGGCTGGGAAAAACAATGAACCTCCTCAGCCATGATCTGAATGACTGAATATGGTCTAGGAGTGACATTACTTAATCTGTGTGGACTCCATGAGCCAAAGAGCTCTTTCCTCTCCCGATATCTCCATTGGAATGCTTCTACATAAAAGGATCCGTGAGATATGCCAGCAGAGAAAATGAATATTATGTCTCTATCCCCATATCCCACTCCAGTTTTTACCTAGCCACAGGAGGTATTGACTATCTATTACAGGAGTAGGGGCCAAATTCTAGTTATAGTTGTAATGACATTGCACTATATTCTCAGGCTTCCCCATTCTAACGAAGTGACAGTGCAGCTTTAATCCATATCACCCACTTTTGTCTGCACCATTCCCTGTTGCATTTACCTCAACAAGACCCCTTCATGAGCACTACCTCTTGGTATTTCCCTTTCTCTTGGAATCATGTGGGAAGTAGGCCGAAGGATGCCATTTCTCTTCAAGGAATCTCTCTCTCTCTCTTTCCCTCTTTCGAAGCTGTTACAGTGCCTCATTGCCAGACCAGGATGACGATGTTTCTCTTTTTGCTGCATAGTCAGGTGTTTGCTTTGAGATTAGAGCTCTGGCAGGTACCCTGGTATGAATGGCTGCATAGTCAGTGTCAGGCTGCCCTCAGTCTCAGACCAGTGATCAGAGGTATGTAACGTGAATGCTTTAGCTAGCAACCAAGTATCAGCTTATAGGGTTCCAAGCTCTGACAGCTGCTATCTAAGCAACTGAATATTTCAGATAAAAAGAGGCAGCGTGTTAATACTTATCACTTCAATTTGCTATCAGCATGCACTTCAGCTGGTTTCACGATTGTACTTGTAACATATTTTGCAATTTGAATACAGCAAGTTCCCACAGGGGTGTTTTTTTTCCAAAAAGCAACAAATCATCTGCATTAATAATGATGGCTGAGGTATAATTATTACTCAAGTCATCTCAGTGAGAGAGGGGTCATTCATAAGGAGGAAGCTCTTCTCTCAGAGCATGGTGAATCCATGGAATTTTTTCACCACAGTGTTCTATAGGTGCTGGGCCATTAGGTATATTCAAACCTGAGACAGATGGGTTTTTGATCAGCAAAGGAATCAAGGGTTATGGGGAAAAGACGGGAAAGTGGAGTTGAGGATTAGCAAATCAGTCATGATCTCATTGAATGGCAGAGCTGACTCAATGATCTGATCCAATTTTGCTCTTACATCTGATGATTTCATGAACACGGGGAAGTACTCTGCTCCTCTTCTTCAATAAGTGCCACAACCATCTGAGAGAGGATATGGGTTCCCTGTTAAAATCTTATCTGAAGACAGTACAGCACTCCCTCAGTGCTGGCACTGGCACTGTCAGCATGGACTACGTTCTCAGATGCTTGAAGGGAATCTGGTTTTCAGCAGGCAGGAATTCTTTCACACCATTTACTGTATAACTGGGCTAGTTATTAAGAATTCCAATCTTATTGCAATGGTTTAAGACTCTATTCAGATATTTTATGAAAAGCTCTGGGAACAGGATGCTCAGATTGCATTAACAACAAACTAATGTCCACTCATGTTAATTAGAGAGTGAAATTTGTCCTTGCCTGATTACCAGTGGTTAGCAGTGGTTAGCACTGCTGCCTCACAGCGCCAGAGACCCGGGTTCAATTCCCGACTCAGACGGCTGACTGTGTGGAGTTTGCACGTTCTCCCCGTGTCTGCGTGGGTTTCCTCTGGGAGCTCCGGTTTCCTCCCACAGTCCAAAGATGTGCAGGTCAGGTGAATTGGCCATGCTAAATTGCCCGTAGTGTTAGGTAAAGGGGTAAATGTACAGGAATGGGTGGGTTACGCTTCGGCGGGTTGGTGTGGACTTGTTAGGCGAAGGGCCTGTTTCCACACTGTAAGTAATCTAATCTAATCTAATCTACCCTCCATTTTCTGACTTTTGATTTGACACTCCCTTCCCCTTCCACAACAACCCAGTCCCATTTGCATTTCATTGCTCAATTCACTGCTCTCAACTAAACGCAAAGCAAAGTCGCCATAATCCAACTGGGCCATAGAGCTGCTGTCTCATTAGAGAGAGATAACCAACGATGGTTTAACCTGAGGATCCCCATGACTCAGGAAAGGAGAGAAATTGAGAAGGAGAGTCCTGCGATGGTAACCTCAGCTGGTGCAGGAACTGTACCCATGCTGTTGTGATCACCATCAAAACTGCCATCCAAGCTAACACATCTAAATAGGGCATGAGTTTCAATACAGGGTTAGCTGTGCTCTTCCAATATTCCAGTGCAGAATAATAAAGTCTTTGAGTCATACAGCACAGAAACAGACCCTTTAGTTCAACCAGTCTGTGCCGAACAAAATCCCGAGCTAAACTAGTCCCACCTGCCTGCTCCTCACCTATATGCCTCCAAAGCTTTCCTATTCATGTATCCAATCAAATGTCATTTAAACATTGTAGGTGTACATGAAGGTACATAATTCTTTAAAGTATGTGTCACATATAGACAGGGTGATTAAAAGGGAGCTTGGCATGCTTGCCTTTATTGCTGAGTCCTTTCAGTATAGGAGTTGGGACATTATGTTGATATTGTAGAGGACAGTAGATTAGATTCCCTACACTATGGAAACAGGCCCTTTGGCCCAACAAGCACACTGACCCTCTGAAGAGTAACCCACCCAGACCCATTCCCCTACCCTATATTTATCCCTGATGAATGCACCTAACATTATGGGCAATTGAGCATGACCAATTGATCCAACCTGCACATCTTTGGATTGTGGGAGGAAACCCACACAGACACAGGGAGAACGTGCAAACTCCACACAGACAGCCCCCTGAGGCTAGAATCGGATCCAGGTCTGAGGCTCTGTGCTAACCACTGAGCCACTGTGCCACCCACACTCAGTCCTCTTCTGGATGAATGTGTCCAGTTCTGGTCACCCAGTTATAGGAAGGATATTATTAAACTGGAGTAGGTCCAGAAGAGATTTACCAGGATGCTGCCAGTTATGGAAGGCTTGTGTTATAAAGAAAGGCTGGAGAGGTGGGGACTTACTTCACTGCAGCACAGGAAGTGGAGAGGTGATCTAGCAGAAGTGTATAAAATAATGAGGGGTATGGATAGAGTTGCTGGTAGTTCTCTTTTCCCTAAAATGGGGAATTTCAAGATTAGGGGGCATATTTTTAAGGTGAGAGGAGAGAGATTAAAAAAAAACATAAGAGGCAAATTTTTTACACAGAGGGTCGTTTGCATATGGAATGAACTTCCTGAGGAAGTGATGGATGTGGGTACAATTACAACATTTAAAAGACATTTGGATGGATTTATGAATAGGAAAGGTTTGGCAGGATATGGGTCAGGAGCAGGTAGGTGGGACTAGTTCAGTTCGGGCCTAATTTTCCATTTCCGTGCATTTACATAAAGGTATCGTCAAGGTTTTTAAAGATCTATGACTGAGTAGGCACAGCTAATGTGGGTGGAATCATCCGACCCTCTCTGAATGATTTGTGCTTTGGGGCATTAATTGGGAAAATAGAGATAAGTTGAATTCTCGATGTTGCGATAAAATATCTGATTCCCTAGTCAAGAGTTGAGCAGTGAAACGGTACTCTCACTAGTGAGTAATGAGTGGCCTATTTGCTTTCATTTGTGTGCATTACTATGTCATTATACCTGATTGTGCCTCATTGATAGGCAGCTTCCCTGGTGTAGAGAAACTAGATGGTGGTAATTCTCAACAGAAAAGTCAGAGCAGTGAGCTGGCGACTCTATTTTGCCTCTTGCTCATCTGGATTTCCAATTTCAGATATCGGTCACCAATTTCTCAGGGCATGCTTCATGGGCAGAGAATGTACCACTCACTCTCCCCCACCACCTACCCACAGACATTGGCATTAAACGCAAACCATCTTTACTACACCCTCACGATACAGCCCCGACTCACTTAGAGCATGGTTCTACACTTCAGTTCTGCACTTTCATGTGTTTTGACAGAAAGTCATACAGTCATAGAGATGTACAGCACGAAAACAGACCTTTGGTCCAACTTATCCATGCCGACCAGATATCCCAACCCAATCTGGTCCCACCTGCCAGCGCCCAGCCCATATCCCTCCAAACCCTTCCTATTCATATACCCATCCACATGCTGCTTAAATATTGCAATTGTACCAGCGTCCACCACTTCCTCTGGCAGCTCATTCCATACATGTACTACCCTCTGCGTGAAAACGTTGCCCCTTAGGTCCCTTTTATATCTTTCCCCACTCACCCTAAACCTATGCCTTCTAGTTGTGGACTCCCCCATCCCTGGGAAAAGACCTTGTCTGTTTATCCTATCCATGCCCCTCATGATTTTACAAACTTCCATAAGGTCATCCCTCAGCCTCTGACGCTCCAGGGAAAATAGCCCCAGCCTGTTTAGCCTCTCCCTATGGCTCAAGTCCTCTAATCCTGGCAACATCCTTGTAGATCTTTTCTGAACCCTTTCAAGTTCCACAACATTTTTCCGATAGGAAAGAGACCAAATTGCATGCAATATTCCAAAAGGTTTCATTGTAATACTGTTGCCAGGATTCTTTATGTATCGGTACAACACCCATCCCATCAGCTGGACCAGAGGGCAACCCAGGCTCCTCATTTTTTTTGCTGAATGCTCCATCACTCTCTGCGAACTTGAATGATCACAGTACCTCTGTTTTGCTGGAACTGAAAGGTTTACAGTTCTTCACTTTATCTTGCGATTTTGTGTAGACACATCCAGCATCTGCAGAGTTTTGCTTTTTTTTTGGCTTTTTTTACAAGACGAGGGAGTGTCAATGAATGGCAGGCCCTGGGGAAGCTCAGAAGGACAGAAGGATCTTAGTTCTTGCCCACATAACCCTGAAGGTGGCAGGACGGATTAATGGGGTGGTTAAGAAGGCATATGGGATGCTTACCTCTCTCAGTCATAGCATGGATTATAAGAGCACAGAGCTTCCATCATGTGGGAGCTGTACCAGACTTTAGTTAGGCCACAGTTGAAGTATTGTGTGTACCTCTGGTCTCTTTGCTGTATCAGGGATGTGATTGTGGTGGAGGAGATACAGAGTAGATTCACTAGAATGTTGCTTGGGATGGAATATTAGAGCAAAGATGGCTATGGGGATACCTGACTGAGGGATATAAGATTATGAAGACAGAGTCAATAGAAAGGATCAATATCAAAAAGCCATAATTTTAAGGTAAAAGGCAGGAGGTTGAGAGAGGATTTGGGGAAAATGTGTTTTCACCTAGAGGGTAGCAGGAATCTGGAATGTACTATCTGAGAGGGTAGTTGAGGTGGGAAATGTTGGAACCTTTAAACTGTAGTTTGATGAGATGGCCAGAGAACTGGAATATAAAGCATAGAACATAGAACAGTACAGGATCTTCATCCCTTGGTGTTGTACCGGCCTTTTATCCTGTATTACAATCAGACGAACCTACATGCCCTTCATTGTACTAACTTCCATGTACCTATCTAAGAGTTGCTTAAATATCCCTAATGTATCTGACTCTACCACCACTGCTGGCAGTGCATCCCATGCACCCACCACTCTCTCGGTAAAGGACCTACCTCTGACATCTTTCCTAAACCTTCCTCCAATTACCTTAAAGTTATGCCCCCTCATGATAGACATTTACATCCTGGGAAAAGGTCTCAGGCTATCCACTCTACCTATGCCTCTGCACATCTTGTACATCTCTATCCAGTTATGTCTCATCCTTCTTTGCTCCAATGAGAAAAGTCCTAGCTTCCTCAACATTTTTTGCCCTCCAGTCCAGGCAGCATCCTGGTAAATCTCCTCTGCACCCTCTCTAAAGCTTCCACATCTTTCCTATAATGAGGCTACCAGAACTGAATACAATATTCCAAGTGTGGTCTAACCAGGTCTCTGTAGAGCTGCAACGTAACCTCGCGGCTCTTAAACACAATTCCCCTGTTAATGAAAGCCAACAAACCATATGCCTTCTTAACAACCCTATCAACTTGGGTGGCAACTTTGATGGATCTACGGATTTAGACCCCAAGATCCCTCTGTTCCTCCACACTGCCAAGAATCCTGCCTTTAACCCTGCAATCTGCATTCAAATTTAACTTTCCAAAATAAATCACTTCACACTTTTCCAGGTTGAACTCCAATCAGCCCAGTTCTGAATCCTGTCAATGTCTCATTGCAACCTACAACAGCTCTCCACATTCTCCACAACTCCACCAACCTTTGTGTCAAACTTACTAACCCACCCTTCCACTTCCTCATCCAAGTCATTTATAAAAATCACAAAGAGCAGAGCTCCCAGAACCGATCCCTGCAGTCTGTGCATCTATTCAGCAGACATTAGGATTAAAGGGCCTGGTTCTCCATGCCAGCTGCTGACCAGCCCACGCAGTCAGGTGATTGGACATCACAGGGAGCATTGGTGCAGCCCTGCAGCCTTTGACCAAGCTTGCCCAGTTCATTGGACAAACATACCTGCTGCCCCTATACTTGTTTGTGCATTTCTATGAAATGGTTAATTGCTGACTCCATGGGGTTACTTAAGGCTGTGCAGACTCCAGGTCACTAGCAGTCCTCCATCCAGCAGTGACATGGGGTGGAGATGGCCTCTTGACCAACGCAGGAGCTCTGGCAGTGATGTGCTTTTGACTCTAATCTATCTCAAGGATCCATAGAGGTATCAATGTTGCAGGTGGTGGAGGGTGCAGGAGGAAACCCTGCCAGTTAATCCTCTGCAGGATCTGTGAGTTCTTTCTCAGTATTGCTTAGACATAGAGAAGAAGATGGCTTGGTGGTAAATATTCAGCTCTCAGCTATATCACACTCACTGTCTTTCTGGTACAGGACGTTCTGTTATAACACACATTTTGTTAAAGCAAATTCACTGTAACATGACTGACAAACTGGGGACACTGTTTTGAAAGTGCGAACTTTTAAAACCGGCTGTAAGCTGATTACATCGCCAACACTTTAGGGGGTGTTTGCAAGGCTCAAATTTTCTATAACATGGGGTTGCACAAGAAAGCAACCATCGTGTTATCGAAGAACTATCTGTACTGGTCCCACCTTGCACCAAGACCCATGTCCTATTGCTCTCACTACTGACTGCAAAACTTCCCTCACGCACTCTCACCCACACAATTACCCCACACCACTAGCACTTCATGGTCTCAGTGCTGCCTCCTCACTCGCTTAGGACACCTCACTATCTTACCCTCACCTGCAGCAGCACATTTCAGCTGTGCCAGCCACTTTTGTCTCACTCAATCCCTCCCTTTATCTCATTCCAGAAGAAAATGGGTCACAATAGGATGGAATGTGCCAAGATGGGTGATGGGGTACCCAGCATTCATCTCTGCATCCCCTATGTTGAGAGGGTCCTTGGTCTAGCTGGAGAGGACAGCAACCATTCTCGTGGTAATGCAGAAACCTCCATGTTGGAATCCTTGTCATTTATGTACTGTTCCATGATCATGGCTGATTCTTAACATAGAACACTACAGCGCAGTACAGGCCCTTCGGCCCTCGATGTTGCGCCGCCCTGCATACTAATCTGAAGCCCATCCCACCTACACTATTCCATGTACATCCACATGCCTGTCCAAAGACGACTTAAATGCATTTAAACTTTGCGAATCTACGACTGTTGCAGGCAAAGCATTCCATACCCTTACTACTCTCTGAGTAAAGAAACTACCTCTGACCTCTGTCTTATACCTATCTCCCCTCACTTTAAAGTTGTGTCCCCTTGTGTTTGCCGTCCCCATACTTGGAAAAATGCTCTCCCTGTCCACCCTATCTAACCCTCTGATTATCTTGTATGTCTCTATAAAGTCACCTCTCAACCTTCTTCCCTCTAACGAGAACAGCCTCAAGGCCCTCAGCCTGTCCTCGTAAGACATTCCTTCCATACCAGGCAACATCCTAGTAAATCTCATCTGCACCCTTTCCAAAGCTTCCACGTCCTTCTTATAATGCGGTGACCAGATCTCTACACAATGCTCCAAGTGTGGCTGTACCAGAGCTTTGTACAGCTGCAGCATAACCTCCTGGTTCCGGGACTCAATCCCTCTATTAGTAAAGGCCAAAACACTGTATGCCTTCTTAACAACCCTGTCAACCTGGGTGGCAACTTTCAGGGATCTGTGTTCATGGACACCGAGATCTCTCTGCTCATCTGCACTCCCAAGAATCTTACCATTAGCCCAGTACTTTGCATTCCGATTACTCCGTCCAAAGTGTATCACCTCACACTTGTCCACATTAAACTGCATTTGCCACCTCTCAGCCCAGCTCTGCATCCTATCTATGTCTCTCTGCAACCTACTACATCCTTCGTCACTATCTACAACTCCACCGACCTTAGTGTCATCCACAAATTTACTAACCCACCCTTCTGAGCCCTCATCCAGGTCATTTATAAAAATGATAAACAGCAATGGACCCAACACCGACCCTTGCGGTACGCCGCTAGTAACTGGACACCAAGATGAACATGTTCCATCAACTACAACCCTCTGTTTTCTTTCAGCAAGCCAATTACTGATCCAAACTGCTATGTCTCCCACAATCCCATTCCTCCACATTTTGTATAATAGCCTCCTGTGGGGAACCTTATCGAATGCCTTGCTAAAATCCATATACACCACATCAACCGGTTTACTCTCATCTACCTGTATGGTCACTTTGTCAAAAAAACTCAATAAGATTCGTTAGGCATGATTTACCCTTCACAAAACCGCGCTGACTGTCCTTGATCAGATTATTCTTTTCTCGATGGTTATAAATCCTATCTCTTATAACCTTTTCCAACACTTTACGAACAACTGAAATGAGACTCACTGGTCTGTAATTACCAGGGTTGTCTCTACTACCCTTTTTGAACAAGGGAACCACATTTGCTATCCTCCAGTCCTCAGGCACTATTCCTGTAGACAATGATGATTTGAAGATCAATGCCAAAGGCTCGGCAATCTCTTCCCTTGCTTCCCAGAGGATCCTCGGATAGATCCCATCCGGCCCAGGGGACTTGTCTATTTTCACACTCTGCAGTGTTTCTAATACCTCTTCCTTGTGAACCTCAATCTCTTCTAGTCTAGATGCAAGTATCTCTGTATCTTCCTCGCCAACTTTTTCATTTTCTATAGTGAACACTGTCGAAAAATATTTATTTAGTGCTTCCCCTATCTCCTCTGACTCCACACACAGCTTCCCACTATTATCCTTGATTGGCCCTAATTTAACTCTCATCATTCTTTTATTCCAGACATACCTATGGAAAGCCTTCGGGTTTACCCTGATCCTATCCGTGAACAACTTCTCATGTCCCCTCCTGGCTCTTCTGAACTCTCTTTTTAGGACTTTCCTGACTTCCTTGTAACCCTCGAGCACCCTAACTGAGTTTTCACATTTTGTCCGAACATAATTTGGAGATGCCGCTGTTGGACTGGGGTGTACAAAATTAAAAATCACACAACACCAGGTTATAGTCCAACAGGTTTAATTAGAAGCACATTAGCTTTCGGAGCGACGCTCCTTCATCAGGTGGTAGTGGAGGGCTCAATCCTAACACAGAATTTATAGCAAAAATTTACAGTTTGATGTAACTGAAATTATACATTGAAAAATTGATTGTCTGTTAAGCCTTTCACTGTATTCTAACAGATGAAAGGTTAAACAGACAATCAATTTTTCAATTTATAATTTCATTACATCACACTGTAAATTTTTGCTATAAATTCTGTGTTACGATCGAGCCCTCCACTATCACCTGATGAAGGAGCGTCGCTCCGAAAGCTAATGTGCTTCTAATTAAACCTGTTGGACTATAACCTGGTGTTGTGTGATTTTTAATTTTGTCCTAACATAAGCCTACTTCTTCTTGACCAGGGATTCCACTTCCTTTATATACCATGGCTCACGCGTTCTATATCTTCCTCCCTGCCTGACAGGTACATACTTATCTAAGACACACAGGAGCTTTTCCTTGAATAAGCTCCACATTTTTAATGTGCTCATCCCCTGCAGTTTCCTTCCCCATTCTACGCTTCCTAAATCTTTCCTAATTGCATCGTAATTTCCCTTCCCCCAGTTGTAATTCTTGCTCGGTGGAGTACACCAATCCCTTTAAATCACTAAAATAAACCTGATAGAATTGTGATCGCTGTCTCCAAAGTGCTCATCTACTTCCAAATCTAACACCTGGCTAGGCTCGTTACCCAGTACTAAATCTAAAGTGGCTTCCCCCCTTATTGGCCTGTCTATATACTGTGTCAGGAAGCCCTCCTGCACACACTGGACAAAAACTGACCCATCTATAGTACTCGTACTGTAGTGATCCCAGTCAATAGTTCAATAGTTGAAGTCCCCCATGACAACTACCCTGCCTCTCTCACTCCTATCGAGTTATCCTTTCCTCTACATCTCTGGGTCTATTTGGAGGCCTATAGAAACCTCCTAGCATGGTGACTTCTCCTTTCCTGTTTCTAACCTCAGCCCATACTACCTCAGTTAACGAGTCCCCAAACATCCTTTCTACAACTGTAATATTGTCCCTGATCAACAATGCCACACCTCCCCCTCTTTTACCATCTTCTCTGTTCTCTATCTCAATATCTTACTCCCGATATGCATGCTTAACATGGCCAAATGTCTATCCCTTTTTCATAATGCCTTCTTTCTTTCATCTCCTGCAGGTACTGGTGGCATCTGTACAACCTCCACCAACAAGAGCAATCCCCTCTAATGTGCCATAACCTTGTTTTTGGCGTAGGAACAGCTGTCTTTACATCTTGGACCAGAAACCATGGTGAAGTGCCAAGGATGGCTAGGCTCTGTACATTGTGTGCCCGTTAAGTGTTGGCTGCTCACTGTGTATGATTAGTTAAGGCTGGGTGTGGTCACTTCAAAACTCAGTCACACTCCTGCAAATATTTTAAAGCATTGAATAGAATTTCAGTTACACGCGGAAGCTCAAACTTCACTTCTGCTTATCTTGAAGGCATCAAGCACAAAAGTGCTAATGATTATTTATTTTTTAATGCACCTGTTCGGGTATGTTATGAACTTAGGAAAAGTGGGGATCCAAAATCTGCTTGCCCAGAGATAGGGACACTGGCACAGGAAAATGGGAACTCCACCAGCTGCAAGTTCCCCTCCAATCCAATCGCTATCCTGAGTTGGAAATATGTCACTGTTCTTTCTGTGTCATTGTATCAAAATCCTGGAGTTTGCTCCCAAAGGGCATTGTGGGGCAACCTACAGCATACAGACTGCAGTAGCTCATGAAGACAGCTCACCACCGACTTCTCAGGACTGACAAGGGTTGGGCAATGAATGCTGGCCCACCCAGTGAAATCCGCATCCCATGAGTGAATTAAAAAATATTCCCATTGAAGATCTTTTGTGATCTGCCTGCCTAAAGGCGGCACCGTGGCTCAGAGTTTAACAATGGTTCGATTCCAGCCTTGTCCCACTGTCTGTATGAAGTTTGCACATTTTCCCCGCGTCTGTGTGGGTTTCCTCCAGGCGCTCTGGTTTCCTCCCACAGTCCAGAGATGTGCAGGGTAGGTGAACTGGCCATGCTAAATTGCCCGTAGTGTTCAGGGATGTATAGGTTGGATGCAGTAGTCAGGAGTAAATGTAGGGTAGGGAAATGGTTCTGGGTGGGTTACTCTTCGGAGGGTTGATGTGGACTTGTTGGGCCAAAGGGCCTGTTTCCACGCTGTCAGGATTCTATAATTCTATGAAACTGCTGCAGTGCTTGGGGAACTTGAGAGGGAAATAATTACAGATTAAAGGGAAAACAGTGGGTGAGAGTGATTTGAGGGGAACCAGCCCCATCCTACTCTGATCCGACATAGCCTCTAAATTGTATGCTGCCTCTTCATATGCTTTCTGTCAGAATGAATTGCTTCACACTTCTGAGTAGCCTGTACATGTCCTCCTGACAGCATGTTACTGTCCTGTATCCTGAGAGGGAACCCAATACAACATTTCCAAGTTGGCTGATGAAACAAAACTACTCAGGATTATGAGTTGTGAGGAAGATGCAAGGAGATGTCAAGGTAACTTAGGCAAGATGAGTGAGTGGGCAGAGGCATTACAGATACTGTATAATATGGCTCATTATGAAATTGTACACTTTAGCGTGAAATACAGAAAAGTTTTATTTAAATGGTGAAGTACTAGGAGTGTGTATGTGGTATATAGTACGTACCAAATGGTACACTGGCCTTCGTTGGAAGAGGATTTGATTTCTGAAGTTAGGATGTCTTCCTGCAGTTACAAGGGTGAGATTACACCTGCTGTCCTACATGCAGCTTTGGTCCCCTCCTATCAAAGAAAGGACATATCTGCCATTGAGGGAGTGCAATGAAGGTTCACATGATTGTGCTATGGGGAGAAATTGTTTCAACTGGGCCTGAATTCATGAGAGGGATGAGAGAGGTTCTCCTTGAAATACATAAAACACGGACTGAGCTGGACAGATTAAATACAAGGAGGGTGTTTTCACTGGTTGGGAAGTCTAGAACCAGGAGCCAGTGTCTCAGAATATGGTAGACTATTTTGGATTGAGATGAGGAAAAGGTTCTTCACTCAAAGTGAACCTTTGGAATTCTCTACCAAAAGAAAAAGTGCTGTGGAGGCCAAATGATTAAATAAAGAGATAGATCAATTTTTAGATATTAATGAGGTCAGTAGTGTGGAAAGAAAACAGGTCACAAAGCTAGAGGATCAGCCATGATCTATTTGAATAGCATAGGAGGCTCAAAGGGCCAAATGGACTACTCCTACTGGTAGTGTCGACATTTCTGTCCTCAGAGAGAGTGGAGGCAGGATCATTGAATTTTTTTAAAAGACAGAACTAGGTAGACTCTAGTTAGACCTGCGAATGAAGAGTCATTGGGTAGTTAGGAATGTGGAATGCAAAATACAAACAGATCAGCCATGATCTTATTCAATGGCCTAGTCAGCTTGAAGGAGCTGAAAGGTCTACGTCTGCTCCTGTTTTATATGTTTCAATGTTCTCGTTATTTCCTCCATTCCTAACTTCCGTCTGTTGAAATGATGCCCTGTGTACCTCAGCCCAACCCTTTAATATATCAGATTGGTGCTGACTCCGGTGCAGGCACCACAGCACACTTTGCTCCAGTCAGTGAAACAGAGGGCAGTAAGACCCAGAGGAGCTCACCGTCACCACCTCCCCTTCGGTCAGCAGCATTTTTGACATGCTCAGGAACTGCCCAGCCATTGTATTCGTTCTAATTCACTGACTTCGCACGTGTGCAGTCCTGCCCTCTGACCCCCTCTGTTCAGCTCCATTAAATCACAGCCAAGCACACACTGTGTCTCTGTTAAAATTTATGCACGCCTTTTATTCACTTATCCTTATTTCAACATACTCTCCCTCCAAAAAAAAAAGATTTGCTTTAAAATGCTGAATGTTGGGATTAATTGCTGGACTGCCTTAATATTAAATAAATTAAACACGCTGATCCAGAAGTGTCTGATCTGAAGGTATTTTTTACATTTTGCAATGAACTTTACATCCTGTTCACCTGCATTCCACAAGAAAGGACTTAATTCATGAACCCACTGAAAAGCAAGAAGCAATTGGAAATCAGTTCGTACAAACATGACAGCAGTCCACTTGCAGCTGTCAAAGTCCCACAGCACCAGCTGGAGCTAAGCAAATTTGAAGCACTCAGAAGCTCACTGAAGATGCTACCTAGTATGGTGACGAAACATCTGAAAATGAACCTTCCAGCTCAGCAAGCAAACCTACATCCAGAATCTCAACTTCTCAAACCTCGCTAAGCAAATATCGAGATTAAAACCAGAAATCGCAGGCAAGCCTCAGCAGATCTGGCAGCATCTGTGGGAGGGAAAAAAGGGTCAATGTCTCGATTTCAGTGACTCTTCATCAGGCCTGACAATGAGTACTGAGGAAAGATCACTGGTCTTGAAACGTTAGCTCTGATTTCTCTCCATGGATGCTCACAGAGCCGCTGAGATTCACCAGCAATTTCCGGTTTTGTTTCTGACTTCCAGCATCCATAGTTCTGTTATTTGGGTTTAACTTGGTGCTTCTTGTGAATTGTCCAGATGAATTCAAGGCTAAAAGCTTCCAACAATATATTATTTGCAGCAATATTTAATTTTCAGTATCCAAATGGTTAATTTAAAACTCCCCAGGCTCGAATCTGTTCTGGAGTAGCATGGTTTTCAGTTGTGAGGTCAGATGATAGTTGAAATTCAGGAGGTGGTTCTTTTCCCGAGGAATGATGAATCCTCTGGAACAGTCTGTTACATGGGACATGGATTCCCAGAATTTCTTGCAGTGAGGATTGGACTTGGGAATGTGCATCATGTCTCCCTAAAGGGTAGGGACTGCAGGGTTCTGGTGCAAAGTGACCTCCTATCTGTTTTGATCACCTCGGATGTTTAGCAAACGATTTTCCAGATTTCCGTATGCCAGATTTGCCTAGATTTTTAAAATCTCTTTTATCATCATCCCAAGAAGGAATCACATGGTCATAGGTACCACATGGATGGATGGATCGGTGTTTGTCTGCCTGTTATTGTTCACAACTTTATAAATCTTATCTCAGTATCCAAGCATGTGGACACAGGCCCTACTGTCTCCTTATATGACCCAATTGTATCCAACGTACACTACTCTGAAGTATCTTGGGAGATATCAATGCATTTTGATACACAAATATGTTTTAATATGTTATAGGCATGACAGAATTTATTGGTCTTGATTGTATCTGCAGCAGCATTCTATAAACCTCTGTGCTTTTGGCACCGATACATGTTACCATTCATTAGAGAAAGTTTACCAGACCAGTACCTGGAACAGTGATGGGCCATCTTGTGAGGAAAGATTTAAGTTAGATTCCCTATAGTGTGGCAACAGGCCCTTTGGCCCAACCAGTCCACACTGATCCTCTGAAGAGTAACCCACCCAGACCCTCTGACTAATGCACCTAGCACTATGGGCAATTTAGCACGGTCAATTCACCTGACTTGCACATCTTTGGACGAAACTGGAGCACCTGGAGAAAACCCACGCAGACACGGGGAGAATGTGCAAACTCCACACCAGAGGGTGGAATCAAACCTGGGACCCTGATGCTGTGAGGCAGCAGTGCTAACCATTGAGCCACCGTGCTGTCCCCTTTATGCTTTCAATGAGCAAGGGGTGACTTGATTGAAAAATACAATCTTGGTAAATAGAGGATGCTGCCACTCGTGGGAGAACTTAGAATGAAGCGTCGCTGTTTGAAAATGGGAAGGCACCTATTTAAAACAGGCGAGGTGATCTTTTCCTTCTTGTGAGTCTTTGTAACTTTCTTCCTTAAGAGTTGCTGGAAGCAGAGTCTTTGGGTATTTTAATGCAGTAGATAGGTTCTTCTAAACAAGAAGGTGAAGATCATCAGTGGTAGGCAGCATTTTTTGTCGAAGGGTGCTGGAAAAGCACAGCCAGTCGTGCAGCATCCAAGGAGCAGGAAAATTGATGTTTCAAGCATGAGCTTTTCATCAGGAAAAAAGTGGGCGTGTGGTGTAACAGAAATGTGTCTGACTCCAGGTGAAATCGTGCCAGGCTCATGATGCTTAATGAAAGCTGAACTTTGTTCGTTTTATCTTCTGTATTTATTTGTGGTGTGTGGGTATCACTGGCTAGCCAGCATTGATTGCCCATCCCTAGCTGCCCTTGAGAAGGTGATGGTGAGCCCTCTTCTTCAAGCATCGTGTTGCTGTACTGTAGCTAGACCCACAATCCCTTGGGCATGAAATTCCAGGATTTTGACGCAGCAATAATGAATCAACGGAGACATATTTCCAAGTCAGGATGGTGAGTTATTGGAGGGGAACGTGCAGGTGGTGGTGTTCCCATGTATCTGCCATCCTTGTCTTGTGACTAGGAAGTAGTTGTGGATTTGGAGGGTGGTTTCTAAGGATCGTTGGTGACTGTCTGCAGCACATCTTGTAAATAGTACACACTGCTGTTACTGAGCTTCAATGGTGGAGGGAGTGGATGCTTGTGGAGGTGGTGCTAATCAAGATGGTGTCAAGCTTGATGAGTGTTGTTGGAGCTGCATCCATCCAGGCAAGTGGGGAGTATTCCATCATTCTCCTGACTTGTGTCTTTTGGACAGGTTTTGCTGGGTTAGGAGGTGAGTTCCACGCCACAGTATTCCTCACCTCTGACCTGCTCTTGGAGCCATATGTTTATGTGGTGAGTTCAATAGCGTTTCGATGGTAACACCAAGGATGTTGATAATGGGGGATTCAGTGATGGTAACACCGCTGACGGTTGAGGGCTGGTGGTTAGATTATCTCTTACTGGTGATGGTCAAAGCCTGGCATTTATGTGGCACCAAAGTTACTTACAACTTGTCAGCCCAAAGCCGGAATATTGTCCAGATCTTGTTACATTTTAACATGGACTGCTTCAGTGTCTGGAGAGTCATGAATGGTGCTGAATATTGTGCAATCACCGACGAACATCCCCAGCTGACCTTTTGATGGAGGGAAGGTCATTGTTAGAGTATAATGCTGTAATGCATTGACCATGATCTAATGGAATGGTGGTGGAGCAATCTCAAAGGGCTGAATGGTCTGCTGTTACTCCTAATTCAAATGCCCTACATTTACCATCATGCTATTATGCAAACAGGAAACTATTTTAGACACTTCAGCTCATTTGATCCCTTTCTTCCAGCTACCCTCCACTAGTGTAGCTTCAAAGGCCCAAGGTTCCTTGGGTGCAGCATATAGACTGACCATTTGAGTATGGTACCGATAGGCTGTCACTCTGTTGGAGGTAATGTCTGGTGAATGAGCTGTTTAAACAGAGGCTCTACTCTGTCCACCTTTTTCAGGTGTACATTTAAAAATCCAGCTTTATCTAAAGAAGAGCTTGGGAGATTGCCCCTGTTGATGACCAATAACTTTTTCCTATAACCAAGCTCATTAAAACTGGTTTTCCACTCATTTATTTCATTCAAGTTTTGTGGACATTAGCTGTGGTGAAATTGGCTGCTATACTTTATAGGAACATAAGAAAAAGTGGAGGCGACTTTACCCCTTGAACCCAATCCACTATCCAATAGCATCATGTCTGATCTGTGAGCTAAATCCACTCACCCACGTTTGCTCCATATCCTTATAATACTTCGTGATAAAAATGCATTAATCTCAGTTTTAAAATGTAAAAGAAGTTAGCATCAATAGCCACTCCTTTCCTTTTCTCCAATTCTGAAGAAGATTCATTTGGCATGAAGCATTAATTCTGCTTTCTCTCCACAGATGCTGCTAGACCTGCTGAGCTTTCCCAGCAATCCCTGTTTTTGTCCCTTTCCTCTATTGGCTCCCTTCTATCCGGTTCTTATTGCATGATGGTTTACACATTGACTCTCACCGAAAATTCCTACAGCTCTTTCTTGTGCTTTGGAAAACAGGACACAAATTGCTTCTGTGGCGGTGTTGTTTCAAACACTTTGAAGCGCACAGCAAGATCTCAGGAGTGAGCTGCCTTTCCATAAGCTGGGCAGGGTTCAGCATTGCATGTTTTCTCCCTGCGCTCCTCCATGCCTGGAGAATTGGGACATTTTACAATCTCAAAGTACTGGAGAAGCATCTTCGGTGGTGCTTTTGGCAAGATCCTCCAATTTTGCTGGTTGGGACATGTCAATTCAATGCATAACACCAGATTCTTGAAGCAAATGTTCAAGTTGGAACTTTGACTGCAGCAGGAGACTTCTAGGAGGGCAATTGGAGCATTAGGGATGCCCTCAAAATACTTCTGTAGAGATCAATAGTCCCAGCTGAAATTTAGGTCAGCTGTAATCTTAATTAAACAGTGGAGCAAACTCACAGACTGACTCTCCTGGTCCTAGCTCAGAGGTCAGGTTTGTAGAATCATAAAATCCCTGCAGTGTGAAGCACGCCATTCAGCCTATCAGGTCCACACCAACCGTCCAAAGGAGAGCATTCATCCAGACTCACCCCCGATCTTATCCCTGTAATCCTGCATTGTCCTTGACTAATCTACCTAGCCTTGGACACTATGGGCAATTTAGCATGGCCAATCCACCCAACCTGCACATCTTTGGACTGTGGGAAGAAACCAGAGCACCTGGAGGAAACCTGCACAGACACTGGGGAGAACATGCAAGCCCCACTCCGACAGTCGCTTGAGGCTGGAATCAAACCCAGGTCCCTGATGCTGTGAGGCAGCAATGCTAACCACTGAGCCACCCTCGTTGTTGACTGACCAAAATGTGGAAGAGAATGCACTGGGCGCATTCAAAGACCTGACTGGGACCGTGCAGTGATGAAACCATGGTCTCACGCAAACGTCTGAACAATCAGCTCCCCCCCCACCCCCACCCCATGCATCCCTTCAAATCTGACACCAGGTGGCATGGTCTGCTGATCACACATTGGACTTATCACCAACACAGATCCCGACAAATTGGAATGGAAGCAAATCAGCCTTGATCCCATTGGGAATGCTGCAGTTTGGCACTGGGAGCATATGCTGAGATTTGGTTCTCTCACCTCTGGACTGGCACTTGCTCACCCGAGCCTTTAGGCTCCGAGCTGAATGTGCTACCACTGAGACTCACAGAAGAGAGCATGGGGTAATCTTGAAAGTTCTGGTTCAAGCTCTGGAATTCCATCTCTAAACCCCCCTCTAACTCTACCTCCTTTAAGTCTCAGCTGAAAACTTTTCTCCTTCAGTATTTCCCTCGGTGCTTCAATAAATGTTATTTCTTCGTGCTTCTGTGATGCATTAAAGGCACTATATAAATACAAGTTGAAGGATATTATAGAAATGATAGTGTGGTGCTTGGAAAGCACAACAGGTCAGGCAGCATCTGAGGAGCAGGAGAATTGATGTTTTGGGCATAAGCCCTTCATCAGGAATGTGGCGGGGGGGGCCTAGAGGGGTTGAGAGATAAATGGGAGGGGGAGGGGGGGGTGTGGCTGGGAGGGGGAAGGAAGCTGGGAATGTGATAAGTAGATGAAGGTTGCGGGTGAAAGTGATAGGTCAGACAGGAGGGTGGAGGGGATAGATGGGAAGGAAGATGGACAGGTAGGACAGTTCAAGAGGGCCGTGCTGAGTTGGAGGCTTGGGATTTGGATAAGGTGGGGGTGGGGGGGGGGGGGGGGTGGGGGTGGTGGTGGCGGAGGAGAAATGAGGAAACCTGTGAAATCCACATTGATGCTGTGTGGTTGGAGGGCCCCAAGGTAGAAGATGAGGCGTTCTTCCTCCAGGCGTCAGGGGGTTCTCTCATTTGCCTCATCCAACTATCACATTCCCAGCTACCTCCCCTCCACCCCCCCATGCCTCTCCCATTTATCTCTCAGCCCTCTTGGCCCACAAGCCTCATTCCTGATGAAGGGCTTATGCCCGAAACATCGACTCTCCTGCTCCTCGGATGCTGCCTGACCTGCTGCGTTTTTCCAGCACCACACTCTCGACTCTGATCTCCAGCATCTGCAGTCCTCACTTTCTCCTGCAATATTATAGAAACACAACTATTGTTTTCTGTTAGCACTGAGACTGAACTTTGGCCTGGGCCCAGATTTTCAAACAGATGCACACCACCTACCTTTAAACTTTTCTTACCACCCAGTCTTACTCTGGTCAACTTGACACACTGGCCTGGTTCCCGGCCCTGCCTCAAGTGGTCAGATGGCTCCAAGTAAACCATTCGTCTTGTGTTCTTTCTCTCTCTCTCTCTCTCTCTCTCTCTCTCTCCCTCCCTCTTTCTTTCCGATGCGGCTCAGTCCAGGCCGTTCAATTTGAACGCTGGAACAAGCCAAATATTTCATCATCACGTGCAAATCCCGGCTCAAACACTCCTCATTCCCCCTTTCAATAGCAAGAGTGTAGCATTCTTCAATGAGTTTGAAAAGTTTATGTTTTTGTATGAAGATCAAAGAGGACCAAAATTGTGTGCCCATGTTACAAGAAAGAGTTGATTTTTCTTGTATGGAAATCTGTTTGAACCTAGCAGCTCTGGCTCTCCCAGCACGTGACATCTGCTGAATTGAATAAAGTCTTCAATGTGTCTGAACTTCCATTTCACTTCTGATTGGTTTTGATAGAGCACGTTGGTGTTAAAGATTTTGTGACTGTAATTGTTGGAACGTGCAATAAATGAGGCCCACCACAGCCAATCCCAGCCTTGGCCTTTATTTTTGGCCTTGTCCCTCAGCACTGCTCCCTGCTGGCCCCAGCAATCCCTCATAATTCAATGATCCTGAAGCCTGAATATCAAGCTGGGTTTGGGTGCAACTTTATAGGGGTGGAAATCTAACCCTGTTCACGATGCACCTAACAGCAGAACATCTCATTCATTAAGATGCTAAGCTCGCATTATAGCCCCATGTGACCACGTGGAGAGGTCTGCGCTGGTTGTGTCACAGAAAGAATATGGAAGTGCCTACTGCATGAGGTGCCAAATGACTTTCTTGGGATAATACCAGATCTGAGAGGCTAGAAAAGGTAAAGGAGACCTGTAGAAACCTAAGAACATTATAAACAGCAGTAGGAGTCAGCCATTGAGCCCCTCAAGTCTGCTCTGCCATTCATCCAGATAATGTCTGATCTATCCTGTGCCTTCCCTCCTCTTTAATGCCAGCTCCTTCTACCCCTCAACTGCCTGATATTTCAATAATCTGCCTATGTCATCTTGAAATATTTTCAATGATCTAGCATCGCATAACTCCCTGGGGTAGAGAATTCCTGACATTCATGACCATATGGGAGAAGAAAGCCTTTCACATTTCAGTTTTAAATGAGTGACCTGATTGAGATTTTAAAGATCATTTAGTGTGAGAGGTGGTTAAAATGACAGGTCGAAACAAGAGGCCACGGCAAGATTGCAATAACGAATCAGATTTGGAGAGGGATTTCTTTTCCCAGAAGCTATTAAGACTGCAGAGTCTTTGACTATAACGTTGAGATGAACAGCATTGACTAACAAGGAAAGCTGGATAAACAGGGGGAGAAAGGAAGAGAGAGGTGTTGGGATGTAGTAAAAGAGGTTGCGATGGAAACTATAATCCCAAAGCAGACAGTGTTAAAAGTAAGGTGAATGCACTGCCAGCACATTCTTCTGTTCCTTTCTCACTCATATATCTGTCTAGCCAATTCCCCTCAAATCCATTAACATCGTTCATCCCAATAATCCGTTATTGCACTGAATTCCAAATTATAACCGTTCACCGAGAAAAGAGGCTGTTCCTGAATTCTACACTGGATTTATGAGTGATTATCTTATCATTGAGATTTTCCCATGAACAGAAACAAACTTGCGACTTTTCCACTTTCAAAACTTCTCACAAGCTCAAAGAATACAGCATTCCTACAGTGTGGAAGCAAGCCATTCGGCCCATCGAGTCCACACTGACCCTCCAAAGAATATCCTGTCCAGACACACAGCTCCTACCTTATCCCTATAACGCTGCACTTCCCATGGCTATGTGTCTAAACTACACATCCCTGGACACTACGTGGTAATTTAGCACGACCAATCTACCTAACCTGCACATCTTTGGATTGTGGGAGGAAACCAGAGCACCAAAGGAAACCCACACAAATATGGGGAATCAAACCTGGGTCCTTGGCACTGTGAGGCAGTCGTGCTAACGACTGAGCCACCATGCTGCCTCCAGGCTGTTCTAGGCTTAAATGGAATTCATGACTAAATATCCAGGCCCATGACCTTTGTCACCGACAGGATGCAGATACAAGGGAATAACATAATCTTTACATGGCACAGCACAATTCTGATTTGGAGATTTTTTTTTGATTGTCCTTTCCTCAGTGGAACACCCCACTCAAGAAAGCAGGGACGGGGCGAGGTTATTCATCCTGGTGAACCTGTTCCACCACTGACTGAACTCATAGCTGAGCTGCATCTTAACTCTATCAGCTTGCCTCAGTTCCATATTAATTCTTACCTTTCCATGAACAAAAATGTCTCAATTTCAAATTTGAAACTTTCAATTCCCCTCTAGCCTCAAAAGACTCCTTTGAGGAGTTAGAAGACAGACAGTAGGTTCCAGATTTCCCCTACACTCTGTGTGATACACTCTCCAACATTGTCCCTGATTATAATAAAGGCAAAACAAAGTGGATGTTGTAGATCTGAAATAAAAACAGAAGGTACTGGAGAAACTCAGCAAGTCTGGCAGTTTCTGTGGAGAGAGAACATTTCACGTTCAGTGACACTTTTCTGAAGAAACACCATGCTGAATTTCCTCAGTACTTCCTACTTTTAGCTTGTCCCTGATTGACCAGATTCTAATTCAAAGGTAATTAACTCAATACCAAACAACACAATGGGAACACTTGAAACACATGAACCAAAATGGTTCACGTCAGGTTTGCTACCATGTTCTCAAGGGCAGCTAGGAACGTGCGATTAATACTGCCATGTTTCAGTCGCTGGCTAACCTCAGCTGTGGAGAGTGAGTATTGGGTAAGGTTGGGATGTCCATATGATAATTCAAGAAAAATGGAATGACCTGCTCCTGAAAGTTAATGAATGATGGTGTTGAGCGAACAGAGACATTTATTTAACAGAAACTAAACCTCTAGGCCAATTGAAATTTTAGTGAGATCATCTTCCATCCAGTTCCTGTCTTGCAGCTCATGTTATTCAGTGAGTATTGTGGAACCAACTGGGTTATTCATTAATGCTTGACAGCATGCACACTTTAACCAAAGTCTCATTTACAATGTGTTCATTAGCAGCGCTTTGAATGAAGGCTCATTGCAATTTGATTCAGTCTGAAGCATTTCAGTGATGAACAACAGATTAGACTCAGTTCAGAATGATGAATGGAGCACAACAGTGTGATGGATCCAGCTGAAGACTACATGGTGTACAGCTAAACTGATGGTGACTTTAAGAACATGGGGACACAAAAAATAGGAATGGGGTAGATTGTATGATCTGGTACACCTGCCTACACTTTCAATATAATCTTTGGCTTCAGCTCATCCAATGATCATATGGCCATAGATCAATGATCTATCTGAAAAAGACTCAATGATGCAGAATTCACGACTCCCACGGGTAGAGAATTACAAACGTTCACAATGTTTTTTGCAACTGTGCCCCCAGTGAGATATGTGATTTCCCTCTATCTTGGTTTATCACTCAATCTCCTGAGCAAAGGTGGAGGAAGTCACTCAGAACTCATGTTCTTGATCAGTACCGAGTAATCCTCTTGGAATTGGATGATAATCTCTCTGACCAGTCCCTTATTGGGAGAAATGCTTGGTTTATTTGGAGTTCAGTCTCCACCTACACTACAAATGACAAAGGGTATTTGAGATACAATTGGGAGCTGTGCACAATAAACAATGGTTTGATTACAACCATGACTACACAACCATGAACACTCAACTCTCCTTCCAATAGGCCATTGCTTTTGGTGACATTGAATTTGGCAGGTTGCCAACTCTGGAAGGTTTCAATCACCCTGACCTCTTGCCTTCAAACCTCCTTTCCTTCCTCCTCCTCGCACCTATCCCTAACCCCGGGCATCTTGCCACCAATCGGAATGGCAGCCAACCCCATTAACCCCACACTGGGCATTCCTTTACATGTTGGTAGGTGGTAAGTTGTGAACACAGAGGCAATGAAGGACCAACAATTAATCTGGCAAGTAAAATCAATCAACTGACAGCTATTTTGAAGGTGGTTTTAAGGTTTATCAGGGCTGCATGGGGATCCACAAATGTTCAGTGACCCACGACCTGTAAGGAGGTCAGCACTCAGTGGGATTGGCTGGGAAGCCAAGGTGAGCAGGGGATTGAGAGACATTTAAAGATGTGGTGGTGGAGATTACTGCCACTGATCACTTTTATGCCACAAGATCACTCTCGGGATCCTCTGTGGACGTGAATAACAAGAACTTAAATATGACTGAAATGGGAGCCATGTTGCCAACGCTTTCCATCTTGCATATTCCAGGACAAGTGCAAGAATAACAAATTTCAAGTGATCACAAAAAGTTACACTGCAATAGGAAAGGGCACAGATTGGTCAATCTGTTGTTGCAGAGAAATCAGCAAAGAGCTGTCAGCTCCCTAGCCTCCTGGGTATTAACAAAAGACTCAAGACTCCAACATTATCTTTTTGTTTGCAGAGGTTTCGCCTGCGGGAGTGAATATTTGCTGTTTCTAGAAAACATAAATGAGCAACCTTACAAGCTTGGCTGATTATCTAAAATTGGTTATCAATGGAGTTGCTTAACAGCAACTTAGCAGATCCCAACACTGAATTAGTTGCCACATTGCAACCATGTCCAAGCAGATGACCATGCCCTGCTGACTATAATCTGTCAACTCTAGCCATGCCTTTGGTGAACCTTGCTACCATCTTCCCCAATGACTGAGAATAGCGTGTTCTTGCCATTTGTAACAGGTAGGCATCACTAAACCTGGAAGTGACACGTCCTCCCATTGCAGCCATCCCTCGGAAACAAACCATATTTAATCTTTTTCTCTAGTATCTCTCTGCACAATGTCTTAAACATGCTGCCTCTGTTTCAGCTTCAAGGATTTTCTCCTGCTCCTTCACACATTAGCACCCCTGCCTTCCCTACTTGGTAGCTGTCTGCAAAATTTAGGACAATGTCTGACATCCTGCCTATGCAGCCACAACCCAACTTGGAGCCCATTGTTGGGACTGTAGTATTCAATTGTTCTGTCTTTGATTGAGTCTGTCTACTGTGCTTGATTGGATGTAGCCTCGGAAAAAAAAAATGAACAAAATTATAGGAAGAGGACTGAAAGTAAAATCATGTTGAAGTCCCCCACATTGTACGACCTGCTGTGTAAAGGGAACTAGTTCCCAAAGTCAGTTTAGCCCAGTAAGGTGGTACTTCCTGCTCAGACTCTGAAGGTCCTTTGTAGAAACTTGCACTAAATGAAATTTCTGTTGCCCATCACCCTCTGTGCTTATTAACTGGCAACACCGCGATTGTTAAAATTCACATTCATGTTATCTTCCCACAGCGACTGGTTAAATATGCTAGATAAATGCAAGTTGTTGTTAGTAAACTGGCTGAGAACACACAGGAAAGTATTGTGGTATCATACCTCAATGTGCACAGGCTGTTTGACAGGTAACACACCCACAAGATTCCACGAAGAATGAGCCAAATTTCAGCTCGGTTCTGGCTAGACTATGAATCCTAGAACGTTGAAGCAGTCTATATGTTTGACCTACAGAGTGTCTCTTGATGGATTAACAAATGTTAACAAGCCATTAATCTAATGGGGGCAGTGCATTTGATGTATGACCTAATGCCAAATAAGAGATGATTGGATTTCTGTAAGTGGCGGAGTGACCTGGAGAAACTATAAGAATGAAGTTTATTTATAGTCTCTCCTGTATTGAAGGAAATATGGCTCTTTTTCGAGTACAGGGCTGCAGTCTTATCTAAATGATGTGGCAAGCAGTGTACTATAACCAGCTGCCTTAAGTTTTGACGTCAGCCTAACTCTGTGTGGGTCCAAGGCTCGCTTCAGCTTGTGGGCCTGTATCTTGCCAACTGTCCGCATTGAGCAGCAACCACCTTCAATCTGTCAGCTGTAACGCACTGTGGGTTTCAGGCCCCTCACAGTCATCAGCCATGACCCTCCCCCAAATCCACGGGACCTCCACTGACTCTATCACGGGGGGAGGCAAAGCAATTCCTAAATGAGCCTATCAGGCTGCTGAAGCATGAAGACTGTCCTGATTTGCCAAAACCAGTCTCTCAGGGCACCTGGAACCACAAAAATATTTAACCCTTGTTTTGCCCGTAAGGTGCTGTCACTTAAACACCTGTCTGCCAACAAAGAGGCAAGAAATGGAGTGAGAAAGGTTAAAGGAGAGACTGAGCTGAAAGCTGTGAAAATGTTGGAGAAGCAAAATGGTCAAAGATTATTTTTCGAGCTGGCTGGTGAATCACTGACAAAACGACATAAACTCAGGGTCAATTCTCGATGCATGAGTGAGAGAGCTGCGATATTTTCTTTCCATTAAAAGGTTTATTAAGGAGGGCATGCATCACCCCCCTGAGTGCCTACTAAAGCTAAGCCAACCAAGTTTTAAATAAACATAAGGGAGTAACTCCACAATACAGGAATTTTAGTGGGTTGTAGTCTTCCCAAGGAACAATGTGCTTGCCCTAATTTTTCAGTCAACAGAACTAACCACTGCAGTTTATCAAAGATTGTTGGGTCTGGTTGAGAAAAACATGCGATAATTCCTTTTGAAGACAAAAGTTTAAACGTTTTACTGAAAGATATGCAAATAGGATTGGATCATGCAGGTCCAGGTGGGAAAGTTGGGAGGTGAGCCAGAGATAGTACAAGCACAAGAGGCCAAATGGCCACTAGTTGGACTACAATTCGTCTAATTCTGCCAATGCCTGGCTGAGGGCTTTCAAACCGATTAGCCACAGTTCAGGATTCAGCCAACTCAATTTCAGTCTCCAGTAGATACAATACATTTCTTTCATAGTGGCAACCCAGCAGTTGCTTGGATTGGAACTAGTGAGAGATAGATGTGAAGCAGCTAAAGTGTAGAAAGTCAGGCAGACTCGTGGATGAAGAGGAAGCTCCAATCTCCAATTGCTCACCCTGCTAATCTGGACAAATCAAAAACAGTCACTACAGTCAGACCACGGGTCTGCTCTCCATTAGGGAGAGATGACCCGTGGTGAGTTTAACTTGAGGATCACCGCATCTCAGGCCAAGGGACGAGGCTGAGAAGATGGGGGCTTCATGGTAACCTGGACTAATGTCAACCTATCAAACAGGTTATGACTAGAGAGTTGTTGGTGTAGTGGTAATGTCACTAGTCTAGTTATCCTAAAGCTATAAAGGCAAGGGCTCAAATCCCAGCATGATGGAATTTTAAATTAACTAATTTTTAAAAATCTGGAAAAGAGCATGAGCCTAATGGCAACAATAAAACTACTGTCAATTGTTGCAAAATCCCATCTTGTTTATTAATGCCCTTTAAGGAGGGAAGCAGCCAACCCTACCTGGTCTGACGTGGACCCAGTAAACTGTGGTTGACTCCTAATTGCGCTCTGAGAACATAGGGAGGGGCATTAAATGCTGGCCTAACCCAGTGATGTCCGTATCCCATGCACGGATTTAAAAGTGATCATACTATACTTGTTATACACTTAAAACTGTGCAGCCAAATTCACCCTAACTCCATTTACAAGTTTGCTGACAATATTACCGTTATAGGTCAGACGTCAAATGATGATGAAACAGAATACAGGGAAGAGATTGAGTGCTTAACGGCATGGTGTAAGGACAACACTCCCTCCATAATCATCACCAAAATGAAATAGCTGGTCATTGACTTCAGGAAGCAGTGTGGAGGCCATGCCCCAGTCTGCATCAATGGTGCTGAGGTGGAGATGGTCAAGAGCATCAGGGTCCTGGGAGTGACAATCATCAACAATTTGTCCTGGTCCACCCATGCCGATGCAACAGTCAAGAAAGCACAGGAACACCTCTCCTTCCTCAGAAGATTAAGGAAATTCACCATGTTCACAAAGGCTCTTACCAAATTTTATATATCCTGGAGCATCCTATCTGGATATTTCAGAGAGTGGTATAGAAAATTCTCTTCCCAACACTGCAAGAAACTACAGAGAGTTGTGAACGCAGCCTTGTCCACCATGCAAACCAGCCTTCCATCCACTGACTCCAACTATAATTCCCGCTGTCTCAGGAAAGCAGCCAACCATAATCAAAGACTCCCTCCCACGTCATCAAGCAGAAGATATAAACGTTTGAATACATGTATGAACAGATTGAAGAACAGCTTCTTCCCCGCTGTTATCAGACTTTTGAATGGACTTTCCAAATGTTAATTCTGATCTCTCTCTCTGCATCTTCTCTGCAGCTATAACACTGTATTCTGCACTCTGTTCTACTATATTGATGCAATTTGTATGATACGATCTGCCTGTACAGCATGCAAAACAACACTTTTCACCAAATCTCAGTGCATGTGACAACAATAAGTCAACATCTGAACAAACAGATTGCTTCTGGAACCTTGTTGTGTTCTTCATGCATACGTGCAGGTAGATATATCTTCACCTGCATGTGGACAATCAGGTATACACATGCAAGCATGTAGATGTCCTTGCATAAAACCTCATGTAAAAGCCACAAACACACATGGACATGTACCTCGAGACTGGTCCTCCTATAAGCAGAATAGCCTGTCATTGTGTTATCTGTATGCCCTTTAATTGCATTGAGAAGTTCCACTTTTATTAAATGCTGAGCTGGCTACAGTTCCTGATAGTCTCCCTCTATGTGGCTACAATTAGCTTCACATGGGAAATACAGCCCCAGTTTGGGACTGAAACTGGAGTTCCTGCAGGCATAGTTCAAAAGGTCTGCAGTGTTGGGATAATTGAACAAGGAGCAAAATCTTGTGTCCAAAGCCATGCTGCAGAGATTTTAGTCCCAACCTAAGCTAAGTTGCAGTACAGTACTGAGGGGGTGCTGCATTGTGAGTGGGATGCGCTTGATGTTAAAGTTACTTCAGTGATTCTATGGCGTCTTATAAAGAAGGCAGAAGTAAGGACTGCAGAGGACTGCAACCAACTGATCCACATGGACTCCAGACTACATTCAGACCAGCACAGTTTGGATTGGATTAGGACAAGCAGTACAGACCTTCACCAGTTTCCTCATTTCCACCCCCCCCCCCCCCCACCTTACCCCAGTTCCAAACTTCCAGCTCTGCACCATCCTTATGACCTGTCCCACCTGCCAATCTTCCTTCCCTACATCCGCTCCACCCCCCTCTCCAACCTATCACCTTTAACCCCACCTCCATCCACCTATCGCACTCCCAACTACCTTCCCCCCCAGCCCCAGCCCCTCCCATTTATCTCTCCACCCTTGAGGTTTTCAGCCTCATTCCTGATGAAGGACTCCTGGCCGGAACGTCGATTCTCCTGCTCCTCGGATGCTGCCTGACCTGCTGTGCGTTTCCAGCACCACTCTAGTCTTATAAAGGAGATTAAGGCCAGCATTTTCCTTTCAACCAATGCAAAAATCAGATTATCTTTGCCTTCCACTTTGTTGCTGTTTATGGGATTTTGTTCTGACCAAAACAGCTACTCTCACATGACTACAGATATTGCACGAGAATAGCCTTCAAGGTGCAATCAGGATTGAGCATCACTCTAAAGCTTGCTTCCGTACAAAGTGTTTTGCTTCCTCATTTAATGTTGAAACCTCCAGGTTGCTACAATATCCAGGCCACACGAGGTATCTTGGTCACCAGAGAGTTGTGGTTTGATGCTTCAGTAAGGCCAAGTTAAATTATAATGAATTAAAATGCTGATTTGTGGTGCTGTTAACTTTTGCCACCCTTTGCATCTGAATCATTGGAGTTTACACTCAGATCGCTTTCAAAAACGTGAGCCAGCTTTTCGGTTTCTCCAGGAAAGGGAATCGCGGACTGGGGCAGATCCTCACAATCAGAAGTAGGCCGTTCAGAAATGATGTTCAAAAATATTTTCAGACACAAAATGTGGCAGAATTTTGGAAATCTCCTTCACAAACAGGAATTGATGCAGTCTTGCATCTGAGAATTTATTTAAACCAATAGTATGAAAGCAAACATGACAAAAAAGCAGGACACTGAAGTTTGGGTCCAGATCAACCCTCATTATGTTAGCGAATAGGAGCAACATGGTGGCTCAGTGGTTAGCACTGTTGTCTCACAGCGCCAGGGACCCGGGTTCAATTCCCACCTTTGGGCAACTGTATGGAGTTTGCACATTCTCCCCGTGTCTGTGTGGGTTTCCTCCGGGTGTTCTGGATTCCCCCGACAGTCCAAAGATATGCAGGTCAGGTGAATTGGCCATGCTAAATTGCCCATAGTGTTAGGTGTATTAGGCAGAGGGAAATGGGTCTGGGTTATTCACTCTCCGGAGGATCAGTGAGGACTTGTTGGGCTGAAGGGCCTGTTGCCATGCTGTAAGGAATCTAATCTAATCTCAATAGCAGACCAGGCCAAAGGAGCAAAACAACCTCCTCCTTTTCCTGTATTGATTAGATTTGATTCCCTACAGTGTGGAAACAGGCACTTTGGCCCAACAAGTCCACACCGACCCTCCGAAGAGCAACCCACCCAGACCCATTCCCATATATTTACCCCTACACCTAACACTATGGGCGATTTAGCATGGCCAGTTCACCTAACCTGCACATCTTTGGACTGTGGGAGGAAACCGGAGGAAACCCACGCAGACACAGGGAGAATGTGCAAACTCCACACAGACAGTTGCCCGAGGTGGGAATATGAACCCGGGTCCCTGGCGCTGTGAGGCAGCAGTGCTAACGACTGAGCCACCGTGATGCTCTATTCTCCTGCCATGTCCCTTAAATAATAATCCAACTTAAGGTCAGCAGGTGAAAAGGTCCTTGAAAACTCTCTTCCACAACCAGAGCAGATAAATGGGAAAGAACAAGAGCTAAGTGTGTCTGAAGCTACATACTACAGTGTTGGCTGTGACAGTTTGGATACAGC
The DNA here is from genome assembly GCF_047496795.1 of Chiloscyllium punctatum. Lineage (NCBI taxonomy): Eukaryota > Metazoa > Chordata > Chondrichthyes > Orectolobiformes > Hemiscylliidae > Chiloscyllium > Chiloscyllium punctatum. The sequence continues at coordinate 22,480,768 of NC_092744.1, forward strand.
AAATGGTTGTTTTGTCATGTCAACTGGACTCCACTTCTCCTCTGTTAGTTTCCAGAATCTGATCATCCAAATGGAGCAACTACAAAAAAAAAGCCGCTACTTACATTTATATTAAACCTGAAGTGATTTCACATAAGGTTTGTCAACTGAGCTAAATAAGGAGATATTAGGCAGTGACCATCAACCTGGTCACAGGGGTTGTCTTAAAGTTGCATCCGAAAGCAGGAGAAGCTGGAAGGGGTGGAGACATTTAAGGAAGAAATTCAAATACCTAGGTCAGGCAGAAAGCACAGCCACCAAAGGCAGAGCGATTAAAATCACTGCAAGAAGTGAAGGAGCTCAGAGATCTCAGGATTTGTAGAGCTATGGTTGGTCACAGAAAGACAGAGAGAATGAGGCCATGGAGGAATTCATAAACAAGCAATCTTAAATTGTTCGATTGTTCAGTAATTATGGAGAATGTCTTGTATAAACTAATGGTTGTGAATGCATTAATGTTAATACTAATGTTACATGGGGTCCATTCTTTCTACAGCTGTCACAGAGTCTGCTCCAGCTTTCAGATGGAGCAGGTATACCTGTACCAGCCTGCTAAGGTGCTCACAATTGTGCCTGACTAAATGTAACTGTACTTGTACATATTGTAATGCTGTAAGATGTAGGCGCAGATGGAGGCCATTTGGCCACCAAGACTGTTCCGACATTCAATGAGATCGTGGCTGACCTGATAGTCGTCACGTTTACGTTCCTGCCTTTGGTATGTCGTTGTATGCAGACTGTTTCCTCAGGGTGGGCATCACCGACAAAGTCAGGCTTTATTGCCCTGGAGAAGGATCCAGCATCTAGTTGCAGGCTTCTGGTGAAGCCGTTCCTGCAATACCTCTAGTTCCTGGATTTTACCCAGCAACACTGAAGGAATGATGATATATTTCCAGATCAGGATTGTGAGTGGCTTGGAGGGGAACTTGCAGGTGCTGGTGTTCCCTTGTATCTGCGACCCTTGTCCTTTCGGATGTTCGAAGTGCTGGGTTGGAAGGTGCTGTTGAAGGAGCGTTGCAGCTGGCACTGACTGGTGCCAATATACAGGAGTGAATATTAAAGGTGGTGGATAGGGTGGCAAACAACTGAGCTGCTTTGTCTTAGACAGTGTCCAGTTTCTTAAGTGTCATTGTTGGATGTGGCGAGTGTCCTGACTAGTGCCTTATAGGTCATGACCAGGTGAGTTCCTCACGGTAGAATTCACAAACTTCAAGCAGCTGATTAGAATTAGAAATAGAAAGTTTTATTGTCACGTGTACTCAGGGATAAAGGAGCACAGTAAAATTACAACACCATCTCAGGTACAAAGGTACCTAGCTACAAAATCTTCAGTATAAAGTGGAAAATAAAGTAATAAAGTAAAAAGGTTTAGCACTTTAGCCCTTCTTAAATGCTTAACCATGGGCCTGGATCTGGGCTCTTCCACACTGGCACTGAGACCATCACCCAGCGTGAGTCCCTTTGTTGCACCATCGCCACAGAAACATGTCGCCATTCTACGGCGCCATCTTGACTCTACTGAAGACATTGCTGCTGTGATGATGCTGCTCCTTTAACAAGCTTAGGTTATCCTTGGCTTTTTTCAAAATGGGTTGTAAAATGCAGAGGTCCCAGTTTGTGTGGGGTTAGGCCGCTTTGGTTATGGCTAACAGATACTGCCTCAGGCAACAATCAGGGAAAAGGGTTTTTAGGGTTTTTAAAAAATAGTTAGACAATGAAAGGGGAGCGGCCCATTGTCCCAGTTCAGGGATCTTTCTAGTTTGGTTTAGTTTTAGCTGGGGACCCAGGAAAGCGGCTGTAGTGAAAAGAGTTAAAAAAAATCACACAACACCAGGTTATAGTCCAACAGGTTGATTTGGAAGCACTAGCTTTCGAAGCTTCTTCATCAGGTGGTTGAGGTTCCATGCTTTAGCAAATGATCCCTGCCATCCCTCTCTCTCTCTCTCCTGTAAGAACCAATGTTTGAATTTTCCTATTTTTGCCAAAGGGTGTGTTTACGGGGATGTTTCAGGAAATCGGAACAGCTCCTTTGTTGAGTTGTGGAGGATATAGTGGTCAGTTGGGTTTTCAAATTGTTGTTATTCAAAATTCTGTTTTCTTTTGTGTGTGCTTCATTCTGTGGCAATGAATAAATTCTGTTTTACTTGACCAGCTAGAAAAGGTTAGAGCATAAACTACCTTCTTAAAATGGTTTGAGGGAGTCTGGCCTGGTCCACAACACTGCCATGTGACCGTGCTGGGCTGAGCTCAGCAATGCAGCTGCCACTGAAACTGTCAGGTGCTCTCCATAGAAGGTAAGAAAGATTAAAATAAAAAAAGACAACAGTGAAAGAAAAGAAAGTAAAAGCAGACCCAGCAGATGTGTCCACAATGGGTTTTGACAGGAACCTGAGCTGGGCCTCACCTGGAGTCTGCTCTGGCTCAATATGTCGCCACCAAAAGTGTCAGAGGACGAGAGGTAAGGAGAAAGGGAAACAAAAAAAAAGCAGCCGTAGTGGACAACATCTGGCTCAGCTGCCATCTTGGAAGGACAAGGACAGCTGATGTAGTTATAGAGTCATCGAGTCATAGAGATGTACAGCACGGAAATAGATCCTTCGGTCCAACTCGTTCATGCTGACTGGATATCCCATTTGCCAGCACTTGACCCATATTCCTCTAAGCCCTTCCTATTCATATAACCATCCAGATGCCTTTTAAATGCGCAATTGTACCAGCCTCCACACTTGACGTATATATAGGGTGGCACGGTGGCACAGTGGTTAGCACTGCTGCCTCACAGCACCAGGGACCTGGTTTCATTCCCGCCTCAGGCGACTGTCTGTGTGGAGTTTGCACGTTCTCCCCGTGTCTGCGTGGGTTTCCTCCGGGTGCTCCAGTTTCCTCCCACAGTCCAAAGCTGTGCAGGTTTGGTGAATTGGCCATGCTAAATTACCCATAGTGTTCAGGTTGGGTGCATTAGTCAAGGGTAAATGTGCGACAATAGAGTGGGGGTGCAGGTCTGAGTGGGTTACTCTTCAGAGGGTTGGTGTGGACTTGTTGGGCAGAAGGGCCAGTTTCCACACTATAGGGATTTTAAAATAAAAACTTCCTCTGGCAGTTCATTCCAGACAAGCACCACCCTCAGTGTGAAAAAGTTGCCCCTTAGATCTCTTTTATATCTTTCCCCTCTCACCCTAAACCTATGCCTTCCAGCTCTGGACTCCCCTACCCCAGAGAAAAGATATTATCTATTTGCCCTATCTGTGCCTCTCGTGATTCGACAAGATCACCCCTCAGCCTCTGATGCTTCAGGGAAAACAGCCCCAGCTTATTCAGCCTCTCCCTATAGCTCAAACCCTCCATCCCTGGCAACATCCTTGTAAATCTTTTCTGAACCCTTTGAAGTGTCACAACATCTTTCCGATAGGAAGGAGACCAGAATTGCATGTAATATTCCAACAGTGGCCTAACCAATGTCCTGTACAGCTGCAACATGACCTATTTATATGACTGGTCCAATTCTTTTGTTGGTCGATGGTAACACTCAAAATATTGGTAGTAGGGTTTTCTTGATGATGGATACTACATTTCTAGGGGAATGTTGATGTTTGTATGAACCACATGTTACTTTCAAAAGATGGGGGGGGCAGCACGTTGGCTCAGTGGTTAGCAGTGCATCCTCACAGTGCCTGGGACCTGGGTTCGATTCCACCCTCGGGCGACCGCTTGTGTGGAGTTTGCACATTCCCCCCTTGTCTGCATGGGTTTCTTCCAGGTGCTCCAGTTAACTCACACATTTCAAAGATACACAGGTAGGTGGGGTGGCCATGCTAAATTGCCCATAGTGTCCTGGGACGTGCAGGTTTAGGGGGATTAGCCATACGAAATACAGAGTTACAGGGATAGGGGTGGGTCTGTGTGGGACGCTCTTCGGAGGGCCTGTGTGGACTTGATGGGCCAAATGACCCACTGTGCGGATTCTATAATATCAGCACAAGCCCGAACATTGTCCAGGTCTACAAGCGTATTGACACGGACTGCTTCAGAATCTGAGGAGAAAAGGACAGTTTATGGGTGGCACGGTAGCTCAGTGGTTAGCACTGCTGCCTCACAGCGCCAGAGACCTGGGTTCAATTCCCACCTCAGGCGACTGACTGTGTGGAGTTTGCACATTCTCCCCATGTCTGCGTGGGTTTCCTCCTGGTGCTCCGGTTTCCTCCCACAGTCCAAAAATGTGCAGGTTAGGTGAATTGGCCATGCTAAATTGACCGTAGTGTTAGGTGTAGGGGAATGGGTCTGGGTGGGTTGCACTTCAGCAGGTCGATGTGGACTTGTTGGGCCAAAGGGCCTGTTTCCACACTGTAAGTAATCTAATCTAATCTAATCTACTGAATATTGCGCAAACATTAGCGAATATTCTCAGTCTGAGTGTATGATGAAAGGAAGGTCATTGATGTAGCTGTTAAAGATGGTTGGGCCAAGGGCACTCTCCCAACAAATTCCTGAAGAGATTTCCTATGGTTTAAATGATAAACCTCAAACAGCCACAGTGATCTTCATTTGTGCTGAGTATGTTTCTAACCAGAGGAGAGTTTTCCTACAGATTCCCATTAATTCCAGTTTTGCTCAGGCTCATTGAGGCCAACTCGGTCAGATGTTGCCTTGATGTTGAGGGCAGTCTCAAAACGTGTGGCACTGGAAAAGCACAGCAGGTCAGGCAGCATCCATGGAGCAGAAGAGTTGACGTTTCAGGCATATGTCCTTCATCAGGAATGTGGAGTGGGGAAGGGGACTGAGCGATAAATAGGAGGGTGGGGGGAAGGTTGCTGGGAAGGCAATAGGTAGATGCAGGTGGGGGGTGATGGGGATAGGTCAGAGCGGACGATGGAGTGGATAGGTGGGTAGAAGCATAAACAAGTAGACAGTTCAAGAAGGCGGTGCTGAGATGGAGCAGTGAATCTGGGATGAGCTGGGGGGAGGGAAGACGAGGAAATTGGTGTAGTCGACATCGATGCCATGTGACCGATATGTCCCAGGGCGGCAGATGAGGCGTTCATCCTCCAGTCATTGGGTGGCTTGGATTTGGTGGTGGAGGAGGCCCAGGATTTACATGTCCTTGGTGGAGTGGGAGGGGGAGTTGAAGTGATCAGCCACACGATGGTGGGGTTGTTTGGTGCATGCGTCCCAGAGATGTTCCCTGAAACATTCCGTGAGTTGGCATCCTGTCTTCCCAATGTAGAGGAGACCACATTGAGAGCAATTGGACACAGTAGATGAGGTGTTTAGATGTGCAGGGAAATCTCTGCCGGATGTGAAAGGATCCTTTGGGGCTTTGGACAGAGGTGAGGGGGGAGGTGTGGGCGCAGCATTTACACCTCTTGCGGCAGCAAGGGAAGATTTCGGGAGAGGAGGGTGGGTTGGTGGGAGGGGCGTGGACCTAACGAGGGAATCACAGAGGGCTCAGATAGGGCTCAGATGATACCTGCATCTCACTGCCACCTGCTCCCTCAGTTGGGGAGGGAAATACATCTCTGGTGGTGGGGTGTGACTGTAGAAGGTGGAAATCATGGAGGATAATGTGCTGTATTCGCAGATTAGGGGGATGGAAGGTGGGGACCAAGGGGGTTCTATCCTTGTTGCGGTTGGAGGGGTGGGGTTGCAGGGTGGAGGTGCGGGAAGTGGAGGAGATGCACTGGAGGACATCGTTGATCAGATGGGTGGGGGAATTGTGGTCCGTGTAATAGGCAGCCATCTGGGATGTCCTGGAGTAGAATTGCTCTTCCTGGGAGCAGATATGGTGGAGGCAGAGGATCATATTCCATCCAAGACATAAACTTAGTTTACCTCACAGTGCAGCACTGCGGGAGCACTTCATGTTTAGAGCTGTCTTTTTACAAATGTGACATTAAACTGTAACCCCTGTTTTAAGTGGACATTAGCTCCCATAACATTATTTCATACAACTGAAAAAAAAAATTGAAAATCAATGGGTAAAAAACAATGTCAAATGGACTGTGGGGAGGGGGTACATGGACACTTGGATAATTCTTCCATCGATCCAGCATCAATATGATGGACCAAATGCCTCATTCTGTGCTGCAAGATTCTGAAGAGTTTAGTCTCCTTTACATACATCGGAAATTAATGATTTGGTGAGGTCACTGAACAGAGTAAATAAATGATTCTCCTCCTTTATGGGAACACTGTGAAATTATAACCTGGGCTACGTTCAGACACCATGACAGACACAAGCACGGGTGCTGACCTCCCATAAAACAGATAAATAAATGCCACAGACTGCATTAGATCCAAGCAAAGACTCATCTGCTTCAGTGGATTCCAACATATTGGAAGAGTTTAATGTTTAACAGGGTGTGCACACAGCTCCTCCTGGTCAATCACTGAATGTAACATGGAGGGTGAAATGTGGTATAAGCCTGGATGTATCAGTAACCAGGAGGAATCTGCAGGGGGCCTGATCAACACTGGCCAATGTGATCGTGCCTGGATGCATAAAAATAGACACACACACACACACACACACACAAGGACATACATACATAGACATATACATCACAGACATACACACATAGGCATAGACACATACATCGGCATAAACACTCACATAAACAGACACATATACAGAGATGCACATACATACACACACTTGCATACGCTCACACACATCGGCATATTTGTGTGTGTGTGTGTGTATCTGTGTGCGTGTCTGTGCGTGTGTGTATATCTGTGTGTCAGTGTGTGCGTGTGTGTCTGTGTCTGTGTGTGTGTGCCTGTATCTGTGTGTGTCTCTGTGCCTGTGTGTCTGTGTGTGTGTGTGTGTGTCAATGTGTCTGTGTATTGGTGTGTGTGACTGTGCGTGTGTCCATGCAGGTCTGTGTGTGTGCGTCTGTGCATATGTGTCTGTGTCTGTGTGTGTGTGTCAGTGTGTGTGTCTGTGTATCTGTGTGTCTGTGTGTGTGTGTCTGTATCGGTGTGTGAGTGAGTGTGTGTATCTGTGTTTCTGTGTGTGCGTCTGTGTGTGTCTGTGTCTGTGTGTATCGGTGTGTGTGTGTCTGTGTCTGTGACTGTGGGTGTGTCTGTGTGTGTGTGTGTCTGTGTGCATGTGTCTGTGTGTGTGTCTGGGCTTGTGTTTCTGTGTGTGCGTCTGTGTGCGTGTGTGTGTGTCTGTGTGTGTCTGTGTGTGTGTCAGTGTCTGTGTGTATTTTGTGTGAGTGTCTGTGTGTGTCTGTGTATATGAGTGTGTCTGTGAGTGTGTGTCTGTGTGTGTGTATGTGTGTGTGTTTGTGTCTGTGTCTGTATGTGGATGTCTGTCTGTGTGTGTGTCTGTGTGCGTCTGGGTGTGTATATGTGTCTGTGTGTATGTATGTGTGTGCCTGTGTCTGTGTGTGTATCTGTGTCTGTGTGTGTGTCTGTGTGCGTGTATCTGTGTCTGTGTGTGTGTCTGTGTGTGTGCCTGTATCTGCGTCTGTGGGTGTGTCTGTGTGTATGTGTGTTTTTGTGTGTGTTTGTGTGTGTGTCTGTGTGTGTCTGTGTGTGTATGAGTGTATCTGTGTGTGTGTCTGTGTGTGTCTGTGTGTGTGTCTGGGAGTGTGTGTTTGTGACTGTGTGTGTTTGTGTCTGTGTGTGTGTGTTTGTGTCTGTGTGTGTTTGTGTCTGTGTGGATGTCTGTCTGTGTGTGTGTGTCTGTGTGGGTGTGTCTGTGTGTATCTGTGTGTGTGTCTGTGCATGTGCCTGTTCATGTGTCTGTGTGTCTGTGTCTGTGCGTGAGTGTCTGTGTCTGTGTGTGTGTCAGTGTGTGTGTCAGAGTGTATGCCTGTGTGTTAGGGCATGTGTGTCTGTTAGTGTATCTGTGTGTGTCTGTGTCTGGGTCTGTGGGTGTGTCCGTGTGTGTGTCTGTGTGTGTCTCAGTGTGTGTTTCTGTGAGTGTGTGTGTCAGTGTCTGTGTGTGTGTGTGCCTGTGTGAGTGCCTGTGTGTGTATGAGTGTGTCTGCGTGTATTTATGTCTGTGCATGTTTCTGTGTGTGTGTCTGGGTCTGTGTGTCTGTGTGTGTCTGTGTCTGTGTGTGTCTGTGTTTGTGTGGTGTCTGTGTGAATATCTGTGAGTGTGTGTGTATATTTGTGTCTGTGCGTGTTTGTGTCTATGGGTGTCTGTGTGAGTGTAGGTGCGTGTGTGTGAGTCTCGTTGTGTGTGTGAGTCTGTGTGTGTCTGTGTGTGTGTCTGTGTGTCTCTCTGTGTGTGTCTGTGTCTGTGTGTGTCAGTCTGTGTGTGTTTCTGTGTGTGCCTATGTGTGTCTCTGTCTATGCGTTTGTGTGTGTGTTTGTGCCTGTGGGTGTGTTTGTGTGTGTCTGTGGGTGTGTCTGTTTGTGTCTGTGTCTGTGTGTTTGTGTCTGTGTGTGTCTGCCTGTGTCTGTGAGTATGTCTGTATGTGTGTCTGTGTCTGTGCGTTTGTGTGCGCGTGTTTGTGTCTGTGTTTGTGTATGCCTGTGTATGTGTCTGTGTGTGTGTCTCTGTGCGTTTGTGTGTGTGAGTTTGTGTCTGTGTTGTGTGTTTGTGTGTGCCTATGTGTGTCTGTGTGTGTGTTTGTGTCTGTGTGTGTCTGTCTGTGTTTCTGTCTGTGTGTGTCTGTGTGAGTGTCTGTGCGTGTGTGTGTATATTTGTGTCTGTGTGTGTTTGTGTCTATGTGTGTCTGTGTGTGTGTGTCTGTGTCTGTGTGAGTGTCTGTGCGTGCGTGTCTGTGTGTATCTTTGAGTGTGTGTGTGTATTTGTGTCTATGTATGTTTGTGTCTGTGTGTGTCTGTGTCTCTGTGTGTGTCTGTCTGTGTCTGTGTGTGTCTGTGCGTGTGTGTCTGTGAGTGTGTGTGTATAGTTGTGTCTGTGTGTGTTAGTGTCTGTATGTGTCTGTGTGTATGTGTCTGTGTGTGTATCTGTGCTTGTGACTGTGTGTGTCTGTGTGTCTGTGCGTGTGTCTGTGCATGTGTCTGTGTGTGTGCATCTGCGCGTGAGTGTCTGTGTCTGTGTGTATGTCAGTGTGTGTGTCAGAGTGTATGTCTGTGTGTCTGTGCGTGTGTCTGTGTGAGTCTCTGTGTGTGTCAGTGTGTTTGTATGTGTGTCTGTGTGTGTCTGTGTCAGTGTATGTGTGTCTGTGAGTGTGTGTCTGTGTGTGTCTGGGTCTGTGGGCGTGTCTGAGTGTGTGTTTCCGTAAGTGTGTCTGTGTGCGTGTGTGTGTCTGTGTGTGTTCCAATGTCTGTGTGTGTGTGTCTGTGTGTGTGCCTGTGTGTGTATGAGTGTGCCTCTGTGTGTGTGTCTGTATGTGTCTGTGTCTGTGTTTTTGTCTGTGTGTGTCTGTGTGTGTGTGTGTGTGTGTGTGTGTGTCTGTGTGTGTGCCTGTGTGCATTTCTGTGTGTGTGTGTGTCTGTGTCTCTGAGTGTGTCTGTGTGTGTTTGGTGTCTGTGTTTGTGCGTGTCTGTGTGTGTCTGTGCGTCTGTCTGTGTGAGTCTCTATGTGTGTCAGTGTGTTTGAACGTGTGTCTGTGTGTGCCTGTGTCTGTGTGTGTGTCTGTGTGCGTCTGTGTCAGTGTATGTGTGTCTGTGTGTGTGTGTGTCTGTGAGTGTGTGTCTGTGTGTGTCTGGGTCTGTTGGTGTGTCTGAGTGTGTGTTTCTGTAAGTGTGTCTGTGTGTGTATCTGTTTGTACCTGTGTGTGTGTGTGTGTGTGCGTGTGTCTGTCCATGTGTCTGTGTGTCTGTGTCTGTGCGTGAGTGTCTGTGTCTGTGTGTGTGTCAGAGTGTATGTCTGTGTGTGTGTCTTAGTGTGTGCGTGTGTGTCAGTGTCTGTGTGTGTGCCTGTGTGTGTATGAGTGTGTCTGTGTGTGTGTCTGTATGTATCTGTGTGTGTGTTTTTGTCTGTGTGTGTCTGTATCTGTGTGTCTGTCTGTGTGTCTACGTGTGTGTGTGTCTGTGTATGTATGTGTGTGTCTGTGTGTGCCTGTGTGCATTTCTGTGTGTGTGTCTGTGTGTGTGTCTGTGTCTCTGAGTGTGTCTGTGTGTGTTTGGGTGTCTGTGTTTGTGTGTGTGCGCGCGTTTATGTCTGTGTGTGTGTCTTAGTGCGTGCGTGTGTGTCTGTGCGTTTATTTGTGTCTGTGTGTGTTTGTGTGTCTGTATCTGTAGGTGTGTGTGTCTGTGTCTGTGTGTGTGTCTGTGTGTGTGTCTGTGTGTGTCTGTATCTGTGTGTGTCTGTGTGTGTGTCTGTGTGCATCTGGGTGTGTGTGTCTGTGTGTATGTGTATGTGTCTATGTGTGTCTGTGTGTGTTTTTGTGTGTGTCTGTGTCTCTATGTGCCTGTCTATGTCTGTGTGAATGTTTGTGCGTGTGTGTATATTTGTGCCTGTGTGTGTTTGTGTCTGTGTGTGTTTCTGTATGTGTGTCTGTGTGTGTATCTGTTTGTACCTGTGTGTGTGTGCGTGTGTCTGTCCATGTGTCTGTGTGTCTGTGTCTGTGCGTGAATGTCTGTGTCTGTGTGTGTGTCAGAGTGTATGTCTGTGTGTGTGTCTTAGTGTGCGCGTGTGTGTCTGTGCGTTTATTTGTGTCTATGTGTGTTTGTGTGTCTGTATCTCTAGGTGTGTGTGTCTGTGTCTGTGTGTGTGTCTGTGTGTGTCTGTATCTGTGTGTGTCTGTGTGTGTGTCTGTGTGCATCTGGGTGTGTGGGTCTGTGTGTATGTGTATGTGTCTATGTGTGTCTGTGTGTGTTTTTGTGTGTGTCTGTGTTCTATGTGTCTGTCTACGTCTGTGTGAATGTTTGTGCGTGTGTGTATATTTGTGTCTGTGTATGTTTGTGTCTATGTGTGTCTGTGTATGTGTGTCTGTGTCTGTGTGTGTATCTGTTTGTACCTGTGTGTGTGTGTGTGTGTGTGTGTGCGTGTGTGCATGTGTCTGTCCATGTGTCTGTGTGTCTGTGTCTGTGCGTGAGTGTCTGTGTCTGTGTGTGTGTCAGAGTGTATGTCTGTGTGTGTCTGTGCGTGAGTCTGTTTGTCTGTGTCTGTGTGTGTCTGTGTGTTAGGGCATGTGTGTCTGTTAGTGTATCTGTGTGTGTCTGTGTCTGGGTCTGTGGGTGTGTCTCTGTGTGTGTCTGTGTGGGTCTCAGTGTGTGTTTCTGTGAGTGTGTCTGTGTGTGTGTCAGTGTCGGTGTGTGTGTGTGCCTGTGTGTGTGCCTGTGTGTGTATGAGTGTGTCTGTGTGTGTGTCAGCGTGCATTTATGTCTGTTCATGTGTCTGTGTGTGTGTCTGTGTGTCTGTGTGTGTGTCTGTGTGTCTGTGTGAGTGTCTGTGCGTGTGTGTCTGTGAGTGTGTGTCAGTGTGTGTTAGTGTCTGTGTGTATGTGTCTCTGTCTGTGTGTGTATCTGTGCTTGTGACTGTGTGTGTCTGTGTGTGTGCGCCTGTGCATGAGTGTCTGTGTCTGTGTGTATGTCAGTGTGTGTGTCAGAGTGTATGTCTGCGTGTCTGTGCGTGTGTCTGTGTGAGTCTCTGTGTGTGTCAGTGTGTCTGTATGTGTGTCTGTATGTGCCTGTGTCTGTGTCTGTGTGCGTCTGTGTCAGTGTATGTGTGTCTGTATGTGTGTGTCTGTGAGTGTGTGTCTGAGTGTGTGTTTCTGTAAGTGTGTCTGTATGCGTGTGTGTGTCAGTGTCTGTGTGTGTGTGTGTCTCTGTGTGTGTGTCTGTGTGTGTATTTTTGTCTGTGTGTGTCTGTGTGTGTTTGGGTATCTGTGTTTGTGTGTGTCTGTGTGTGTGCACATTTATGTCTGTGTGTGTGTCTCAGTGCATGTGTGTGTCTGTGTCTGTGTGTGTGTCTGTGTGTGTTTGTGTGTCTGTATCTGTAGGTGTGTGTGTCTGTGTCTGTGTGTGTGCCTGTGTGTGTGTGTGCCTGTGTGTGTCTGTGTGTGTTTGTGTGTCTGTGTGCATTTGGGTGTGTGTGTCTGTGTGTGTGTCTGTGTCTGTGCCTGTGCGTGAGTGTCTGTGTCTGTGTGTGTGTCAGAGTGTATGGCTGTGTGTGTCTGTGCGTGAGTCTGTTTGTCTGTGTCTGTGTGTGTCTGTGTCTGTGTGTGTCTGTGTGTTAGGGCATGTGTGTCTGTTAGCGTATCTGTGTGTGTCTGGGTCTGTGGGTGTGTCTCTGTGTGGGTCTCAGTGTGTGTTTCTGTGCGTGTGTCAGTGTGTGTCTGTGTGTGTGTCAGTGTCGCTGTGTGTGTGTGCCTGTGTGTGTGCCTGTGTGTGTATGAGTGTGTCTGTGTGTCTGTGTGTGTGTCTGTGTGCATTTATGTCTGTTCATGTGTCTGTGTGTGTGTCTGTGTGTCTGTGTGTCTGTGTGTGTGTCTGTGTGTCTGTGTGAGTGTCTGTGCGTGTGTGTCTGTGAGTGTGTGTCAGTGTGTGTTAGTGTCTGTGTGTATGTGTCTGTGTCTGTGTGTGTATCTGTGCTTGTGACTGTGTGTGTCTGTGTGTCTGTGCGTTGTCTGTGCGTGTGTCTGTGTGTGTGCGCCTGTGCACGAGTGTCTGTGTCTCTGTGTGTGTCAGTGTGTCTGTATGTGCCTGTGTCTGTGTCTGTGTGTGTGTCTGTGTGCGTCTGTGTCAGTGTATGTGTGTCTGTATGTGTGTGTCTGTGAGTGTGTGTCTGAGTGTGTGTTTCTGTAAGTATGTCTGTATGCGTGTGTGTGTCTGTGTGTGTGTCAGTGTCTGTGTGTGTGTGTGTGTCTGTGTGTGTGTGTGTGTGTGTGTCTCTGTGTGTACTTTTGTCTGTGTGTGTTTGGGTGTCTGTGTTTGTGTGTGTCTGTGTGTGTGCGCACGTTTATGTCTGTGTGTGTGTCTCAGTGCATGTGTGTGTCTGTGTCTGTGTGTGTGTCTGCGTGTGTTTGTGTGTCTGTATCTGTAGGTGTGTGTGTCTGTGTCTGTGTGTGTGTGTGCCTGTGTGTGTCTGTGTGAGTTTGTGTGTCTGTGTGCATCTGGGTGTGTGTGTCTGTGTGTATGTGTGTGTGTCTATGTGTGTCTGTGTGTGTGTCTTTGTGTGTGTCTGTGTCTCTGTGTGTGTGTCTGTGTCTGTGTGAGTGTGTGTGTGTGTCTGTGAGTGTGTGTCTGTGAGTGTGTGTGTATATTTGTGTCTGTGTATGTTTGTGTCTGTGTGTGGGTCTGTGTCTGTGTGTGTCTGTGTGTTAGGGCATGTGTGTCTGTTAGCGTATCTGTGTGTGTCTGGGTCTGTGGGTGTGTCTCTGTGTGGGTCTCAGTGTGTGTTTCTGTGCGTGTGTCAGTGTGTGTCTGTGTGTGTGTCAGTGTCGCTGTGTGTGTGTGCCTGTGTGTGTGCCTGTGTGTGTATGAGTGTGTCTGTGTGTCTGTGTGTGTGTCTGTGTGCATTTATGTCTGTTCATGTGTCTGTGTGTGTGTCTGTGTGTCTGTGTGTCTGTGTGTGTGTCTGTGTGTCTGTGTGAGTGTCTGTGCGTGTGTGTCTGTGAGTGTGTGTCAGTGTGTGTTAGTGTCTGTGTGTATGTGTCTGTGTCTGTGTGTGTATCTGTGCTTGTGACTGTGTGTGTCTGTGTGTCTGTGCGTTGTCTGTGCGTGTGTCTGTGTGTGTGCGCCTGTGCACGAGTGTCTGTGTCTCTGTGTGTGTCAGTGTGTCTGTATGTGCCTGTGTCTGTGTCTGTGTGTGTGTCTGTGTGCGTCTGTGTCAGTGTATGTGTGTCTGTATGTGTGTGTCTGTGAGTGTGTGTCTGAGTGTGTGTTTCTGTAAGTATGTCTGTATGCGTGTGTGTGTCTGTGTGTGTGTCAGTGTCTGTGTGTGTGTGTGTGTCTGTGTGTGTGTGTGTGTGTGTCTCTGTGTGTACTTTTGTCTGTGTGTGTTTGGGTGTCTGTGTTTGTGTGTGTCTGTGTGTGTGCGCACGTTTATGTCTGTGTGTGTGTCTCAGTGCATGTGTGTGTCTGTGTCTGTGTGTGTGTCTGCGTGTGTTTGTGTGTCTGTATCTGTAGGTGTGTGTGTCTGTGTCTGTGTGTGTGTGTGCCTGTGTGTGTCTGTGTGAGTTTGTGTGTCTGTGTGCATCTGGGTGTGTGTGTCTGTGTGTATGTGTGTGTGTCTATGTGTGTCTGTGTGTGTGTCTTTGTGTGTGTCTGTGTCTCTGTGTGTGTGTCTGTGTCTGTGTGAGTGTGTGTGTGTGTCTGTGAGTGTGTGTCTGTGAGTGTGTGTGTATATTTGTGTCTGTGTATGTTTGTGTCTGTGTGTGGGTCTGTGTCTGTGTGTGCATCTGTTTGTACCTGTGTGTGTCTATGTGTGTGTGCGTGCGTGTGTGTGTCTGTCCATGTGTCTGTGTGTCTGTGTGTGTGTGTGCCTGTGTGTGTCTGTGTGTGTTTGTGTCTGTGTGTGTGTGTCTGTGTGCATCTGGGTGTGTGTGTCTGTGTGTGTGTCTATGTGTGTCTGTGTGTGTGTCTTTGTGTGTGTCTGTGTCTCTGTGTGTGTCTATCTGTGTCTGTGTGAGTGTGCGTGTGTGTCTGTGTGTGTGTCTGTGAGTGTTTGTGTATATTTGTGTCTGTGTGTGTTTGTGTCTGTGTGTGTCTGTGTCTGTGTGTGTCTGTGTCTGTGTGTGTATCTCTTTGTACCTGTGTGCGTCTATGTGTGTGTGTGTGCGTGTGTGTGTCTGTCCATGTGTCTGTGTGTCTGTGTCTGTGCTGAGTGTCTGTGTCTGTGTGTGTGTCAGAGTGTATGTCTGTGTGTGTCTGTGTGTGATCTGTGTGTCTGTGTCTGTGTGTGTCTGTGTCTGTGTTTGTGTCTGTGTGTGTCTGTGTGTTAGGGCATGTGTGTCTGTTAGTGTATCTGTGTGTGTCTCTGTCTGGGCCTGTGGGTGTGTCTCTGTGTGTGTCTGTGTGTGTCTCAGTGTGCGTTTCTGTGAGTGTGTCTGTGTGTGTGTCAGTGTCTGCGTGTGTGTGTGCCTGTGTGTGTATGAGTGTGTCTGTGTGTGTGTCTGCGTGTATTAATGTCTGTGCGTGTGTCTGTGTGTGTGTTTGTGTCTGTGTGTCTGCATGTGTGTCTGTGCGTGTCTGTGTCTGTATGTCTGTGCGTGTCTGTGTCTGTGTGTGCGTGTCTGTGTGTGTGTGTCTGGGTGTCTGTGTGTGTGTCTGGGTGTCTGTGTCTGTCTGTGTCTGTGTGTGTGCCTGTGTTTGTGTGTGTGTCTGTGTTTGTGTGTGTTCCTGTGTGTGTTTGCATCTATGTGTGTCCGTGTGTGTGTCTGTGTGTCTGTGTGTGTGTGTTTGTGTGTGTGTGTGTCTCAGTGCGTGTGTGTGTGTGTGTGTGTGTGTCTGTGTGTGTGTGTGTGTCTGTGTGAGTGTGTGTGCATGTGTGTCTGTGTGTGTGTGTGTGTGTGTGTCTGTGTGTGTATTTGTGTCTGTGTGTGCTTGTATGTGTGTGTTTGTGTCTGTGTGTCTGTGTTTGTGTGGTGTCTGTGCACGTGTGTGTATATTTGTGTCTGTGTGCGTTTGTGTCTATGTGTGTCTGTGTGAGTGTCTGTGCGTGTGTGTCTGTGTGAGTGTCTTTCAGTGTGTGTGTGCATTTGTGTCTATGTGTGTTTGTGTCTGTGTGTGTCTGTGTGTGTGTGTGTCTGTGTGTGTGTCCGTGTGTGTGTGTCTGTTTCTGAGTATGTGTGTTTGCATCTGTGTGTGTGTCTGAGAGTGTGTCTGTGTCTGTATGTGTCTGTGTCTGTGTGTGTGTGTGTCTGTGTCTGTGTGCGTGTCCATGTGTGCGTGTCTGTCTCTGTGTGTGTGTGTCTGTGTGAGTGCCTGTGCGTGTGTGTCTGTGTGTGTGTCTTTGAGTGTGTGTGTGTATTTGTGTCTATGTGTCTGTGTGTCTGTGTGTGTCGGTGTTTGTGTATGTATGTGTGTGTGTGTGTCTGTGTGTCTGTGTGTGTCGGTGTTTGTGTATGTATGTGTGTGTGTGTCTGTGTGTGTGTCTGTGTGTCTGTGTGTGTGTCCGTGTGTGTGTCTGTTACTGTGTGTGTGTCTTTGCATCTGTGTGTGTGTCTGAGAGTGTGTCTGTGTCTGTGTGTATCTGTGTGTGTGTGTGTGTGTGTGTGTGTCTGTGTCTGTGTGTGTGTCCATGTGTGCGGGTCTGTCTGTGTGTATGTGTGTGTCTGTGTGTGTGTCTTTGAGTGTGTGTGTGTGTGTTTGTGTCTGTGTGTTTGTGTGGCTATATGTGTGTCTGTGTGTGTGTTTGTGTCATGTGTGTCTCAGTGCCTGTGTGTGTCTGTGTGTGTGTCTGTGTGCGTGTGTCTGTGAGTGTGTGTGTCTGTGTGTGTGCATCTGGGTGTGTGTGTGTCTCTGTGTGTGTGTCTGTGTCTGTCTCTGTGTGTCTGTCTATGTGTATCTGTGTGTGCGTTTGTGTCTGTGTGTGTGTCTGTGTGTGCATCTGTGTGTGTCTGTGTGTGTGTCAGTGTCTGTATGTTTGTGTGTGTGTGTCGGTGTGTGTGCCTGTGTGTGTATGATTGTGTCTGTGTATGTGTCTGCGTGTATTTATGTCTGTGCGTGTGTCTGTGTGTGTGTCTGTGTCTGTGTGTCTGCGTGTGTGTCTGTGCGTGTCTGTGTCTGTATGTCTGTGTGTGTGTCTGGGTGTCTGTGTCTGTCTGTGTGTCTGTGTTTGTGTGTGTTCCTGTGTGTGTTTGCATCTATGTGTGTCCGTGTGTGTGTCTGTGTGTCTGTGTGTATGTGTTTGTGTGTGTGTGTGTCTCAGTGCGTGTGTGTGTGTGTGTGTGTGTCTGTGTCTGTGTGTGTATTTGTGTCTGTGTGTGCTTGTATGTGTGTGTTTGTGTCTGTGTGTCTGTGTTTGTGTGGTGTCTGTGTGAGTGTCTGTGCGCGTGTGTGTATATTTGTGTCTGTGTGCGTTTGTGTCTATGTGTGTCTGTGTGAGTGTCTGTACGTGTGTGTCCGTGTGTGTGTGTCTGTTTCTGTGTGTGTGTGTTTGCATCTGTGTGTGTGTCTGAGAGTGTGTCTGTATGTGTCTGTGTCTGTGTTTGTGTGTGTCTGTGTCTGTGTGTGTGTCCATGTGTGCGTGTCTGTCTCTGTGTGTGTGTGTCTGTGTGAGTGCCTGTGCGTGTGTGCCTGTGTGTGTGTCTTTGAGTGTGTGTGTGTATTTGTGTCTATATGTGTTTGTGTCTGTGTGTGTCTGTGTGTTTGTGTGGCTATATGTGTGTCTGTGTGTGTGTTTGTGTCTGTGTGTGTCTCAGTGCCTGTGTGTGTGTGTGTGTGTCTGTGTGTGTGTATTTGTGTCTGTGTGTGTTTGCGTGTGTGTGTTTGTGTCTGTGTGTGAGTCTGTGTCTGTGTTTGTCTGTGTGCGTGTGTCTGTGAGTGTGTGTGTGTGTGCATCTGGGTGTGTGTGTCTCTCTGTGTGTGTGTCTGTGTCTGTCTCTGTGTGTCTGTCTGTGTGTGTCTGTGTGTATCTGTGTGTGCGTCTGTGTCTGTGTGTGTGTGTGTCTGTGTGCGTGTCTGTGTGTGTCTGTGTGTGTGTCTGTGACTGTGTGTTTGTGTATGTGTGTGTGTCTGAGTGTGTGTTTCTGTGAATGTGTCTGTGTGTGTGCCTGTGTGTGTGTCTGTGTGTATGTCTGTGTGTGTCTGTGTGTGTGTCAGTGTCTGTATGTTTGTGTGTGTGTGTGTCGGTGTGTGTGCCTGTGTGTGTATGAGTGTGTGTCTGTCTGTGTGTCAGTGTCTGTATGTTTGTGTGTGTGTGTGCCTGTGTGTGTATGAGTGTGTCTGTGTGTGTGTTTTTGTCTGTGTTTGTGTCTGTGTTTATTTGTGCCTGTGTGAGTGTCTGTGTGTGTCTGTGTGTGTGTGTCTGTATGTGTGTCTGTGTGTCTGTGTGTGTTTGGGTGTCAGTGTTTGTGTATGTCTGTGTGTGTGCGTGCGCGTTTATGTCTGTGTGTGTGTCTCAGTGCGTGTGTGTGGCAGTGCTTGTACTTGTGTCTGTGTGTGTTTGTGTGTCTGTGTCTGTGTGTGTGTGTCTGTGTCTGTATGTATTTGTGTCTGTGTGTGTGCCTGTGTGTGTCTGTGTGTGTGTCAGTGTCTGTGCATTTGTGTGTGTGTGTTTGTGTCTGTGTGTGTTTGTGTGTGTTTGTGTGTGTATCTATGTCTGTGTGTCTGTGTGTGTCGGTGTCGGTGTTTGTGTATGTGTGTGCGTGTGTGTCCATGTGTGCGGGTCTGTGTGTGTGTGTGTGTCTGTGTGTGTGTCTTTGAGTGTGTGTGTGTATTTGTGCCTATGTGTGTTTGTGTCTGTGTGTTTGTGTGGCTATATATGTGTCTGTGTGTGTGTTTGTGTCTGTGTGTGTGTGTCTGTTTCTGTGTGTGTGTGTTTGCATCTGTGTGTGTGTCTGAGAGTGTGTCTGTGTCTGTGTGTGTCTGTGTGTGAGTGTGTGTCTGTGTGTGTGTCCGTGTGTGTGTGTCTGTTTCTGTGTGTGTGTGTTTGCATCTGTGTGTGTGTCTGAGAGTGTGTCTGTGTCTGTGTGTGTCTGTGTCTGTGTGTGTGTGTGTGTCTGTGTCTGTGTGTGTGTCCATGTGTGCGGGTCTGTGTGTGTGTGTGTGCCTGTGTGTGTGTCTTTGAGTGTGTGTGTGTATTTGTGCCTATGTTTGTGTGGCTATATGTGTGTCTGTGTGTGTGTTTGTGTCTGTGTGTGTGTCTCAGTGCCTGTGTGTGAGTGTGTGTCTGTATGTGTGTACTTGTGTCTGTGAGTGTTTGCGTGTGTGTGATTGTGTCTGTGTGTGTGTCTGTGTGCGTGTGTCTGTGAGTGTGTGTGTCTGTGTGTGTGCATCTGGGTGTGTGTGTGTCTCTGTGTGTGTGTCTGTGTCTGTCTCTGTGTGCGTGTCTGTGTGTGTCTGTGTGTATCTGTGTGTGCGTTTGTGTCTGTGTGTGTGTGTCTGTGTGTGCATCTGTGTGTGCCTGTGTGTGTGTGTGTCTGTGACTGTGTTTGTGTCTGTGTGTGTGTCTGAGTGTGTGTTTCTGTGAATGTGTGTGTCTGTGTGTGTGTCAGTGTCTGTATGTTTGTGTGTGTGTGTGTGTGTGTCGGTGTGTGTGCCTGTGTGTGTATGAGTGTGTCTGTGTGTGTGTGTTTTTGTCTGTGTTTGTGTCTGTGTTTATTTGTGCCTGTGTGAGTGTCTGTGTGTGTCTGTGTCTGTGTGTCTGTGAGTGTGTCTGTGTGAGTGTGTCTGTGTGTATGTGTGTGTGTCTATGTGTGTCTGTGTGTGTCTTTGTGTGTGTCTGTGTCTCTGAGTGTGCCTGTCTGTGTCTGTTTCTGTGTGTGTGTGTTTGCATCTGTGTGTGTGTCTGAGAGTGTGTCTGTGTCTGTGTCTGTGTGTGTGTGTGTCTGTGTCTGTGTGTGTGTCCATGTGTGTGGGTCTGTGTGTGTGTGTGTGTCTGTGTGTGTGTCTTTGAGTGTGTGTGTGTATTTGTGCCTATGTGTGTTTGTGTCTGTGTGTTTGTGTGGCTATATGTGTGTCTGTGTGTGTGTTTGTGTCTGTGTGTGTGTCTCAGTGCCTGTGTGTGAGTGTGTGTCTGTATGTGTGTACTTGTGTCTGTGTGTGTTTGTGTGTGTGTGATTGTGTCTGTGTGTGTGTCTGTGTGTCTGTGAGTGTGTGTGTCTGTGTGTGTGCATCTGGGTGTGTGTGTGTCTCTGTGTGTGTGTCTGTGTCTGTCTCTGTGTGTCTGTATGTGCCTGTGTCTGTGTCTGTGTGTGTGTCTGTGTGCGTCTGTGTCAGTGTATGTGTGTCTGTATGTGTGTGTCTGTGAGTGTGTGTCTGAGTGTGTGTTTCTGTAAGTGTGTCTGTATGCGTGTGTGTGTCTGTGTCTGTGTGTGTGTGTCTGTGTGTGTATTTTTGTCTGTGTGTGTCTGTGTGTGTTAGGGTATCTGTGTTTGTGTGTGTCTGTGTGTGCGCGCGCATTTATGTCTGTGTGTGTGTCTCAGTGCATGTGTGTGTCTGTGTCTGTGTGTGTGTCTGCGTGTGTTTGTGTGTCTGTATCTGTAGGTGTGTGTGTCTGTGTCTGTGTGTGTGTGTGCCTGTGTGTGCCTGTGTGTGTCTGTGTGTGTGTCAGTGTCTGTATGTTTGTGTGTGTGTGTGTCGGTGTGTGTGCCTGTGTGTGTATGAGTGTGTGTCTGTCTGTGTGTCAGTGTCTGTATGTTTGTGTGTGTGTGTGTCGGTGTGTGTGCCTGTGTGTGTATGAGTGTGTGTCTGTCTGTGTGTCAGTGTCTGTATGTTTGTGTGTGTGTGTGTCGGTGTGTGTGCCTGTGTGTGTATGAGTGTGTCTGTGTGTGTGTTTTTGTCTGTGTTTGTGTCTGTGTTTATTTGTGCCTGTGTGAGTGTCTGTGTGTGTGTGTCTGTATGTGTGTCTGTGTGTCTGTGGGTGTTTGGGTGTCGGTGTTTGTGTATGTCTGTGTGTGTGCGTGCGCGTTTATGTCTGTGTGTGTGTCTCAGTGCGTGTGTGTGGCAGTGCTTGTACTTGTGTCTGTGTGTGTTTGTGTGTCTGTGTCTGTGTGTGTGTGTCTGTGTCTGTATGTATTTGTGTCTGTGTGTGTGCCTGTGTGTGTCTGTGTGTGTGTCTGTGTGTGTGTCAGTGTCTGTGCATTTGTGTGTGTGTGTTTGTGTCTGTGTGTGTTTGTGTGTGTTTGTGTGTGTATCTATGTCTGTGTGTCTGTGTGTGTCGGTGTTTGTGTATGTGTGTGCGTGTGTGTCCATGTGTGCGGGTCTGTGTGTGTGTGTGTGTGTCTGTGTGTGTGTCTTTGAGTGTGTGTGTGTATTTGTGCCTATGTGTGTTTGTGTCTGTGTGTTTGTGTGGCTATATATGTGTCTGTGTGTGTGTTTGTGTCTGTGTGTGTGTCCGTGTGTGTGTGTCTGTTTCTGTGTGTGTGTGTTTGCACCTGTGTGTGTGTCTGAGAGTGTGTCTGTGTCTGTGTGTGTCTGTGTCTGTGTGTGTGTGTGTCTGTGTCTGTGTCCATGTGTGCGGGTCTGTGTGTGTGTGTGTGTCTGTGTGTGTGTCTTTGAGTGTGTGTGTGTATTTGTGCCTATGTGTGTTTGTGTCTGTGTGTTTGTGTGGCTATATGTGTGTCTGTGTGTGTGTTTGTGTCTGTGTGTATGTCTCAGTGCCTGTGTGTGAGTGTGTGTCTGTATGTGTGTACTTGTGTCTGTGAGTGTTTGCATGTGTGTGATTGTGTCTGTGTGTGTGTCTGTGTGCGTGTGTCTGTGAGTGTGTGTGTCTGTGTGTGTGCATCTGGGTGTGTGTGTGTCTCTGTGTGTGTGTCTGTGTCTGTCTCTGTGTGCGTGTCTGTGTGTGTCTGTGTGTGTGTCTGTGACTGTGTGTTTGTGTATATGTGTGTGTCTGAGTGTGTGTTTCTGTGAATGTGTCTGTGTGTGTGTCTGTGTGTGTGTCTGTGTGTATGTCTGTGTGTGTCTGTGTGTGTGTCAGTGTCTGTATGTTTGTGTGTGTGTGTGTCGGTGTGTGTGCCTGTGTGTGTATGAGTGTGTGTCTGTCTGTGTGTCAGTGTCTGTATGTTTGTGTGTGTGTGTATCGGTGTGTGTGCCTGTGTGTGTATGAGTGTGTCTGTGTGTGTGTTTTTGTCTGTGTTTGTGTCTGTGTTTATTTGTGCCTGTGTGAGTGTCTGTGTGTGTCTGTGTGTGTGTGTCTGTATGTGTGTCTGTGTGTCTGTGTGTGTTTGGGTGTCGGTGTTTGTGTATGTCTGTGTGTGTGCGTGCGCGGTTATGTCTGTGTGTGTGTCTCAGTGCGTGTGTGTGGCAGTGCTTGTACTTGTGTCTGTGTGTGTTTGTGTGTCTGTGTCTGTGTGTGTGTGTCTGTGTCTGTATGTATTTGTGTCTGTGTGTGTGCCTGTGTGTGTCTGTGTGTGTGTCTGTGTGTGTGTCAGTGTCTGTGCATTTGTGTGTGTGTGTTTGTGTCTGTGTGTGTTTGTGTGTGTATCTATGTCTGTGTGTCTGTGTGTGTCGGTGTTTGTGTATGTGTGTGCGTGTGTGTCCATGTGTGCGGGTCTGTGTGTGTGTGTGTGTCTGTGTGTGTGTCTTTGAGTGTGTGTGTGTATTTGTGCCTATGTGTGTTTGTGTCTGTGTGTTTGTGTGGCTATATATGTGTCTGTGTGTGTATTTGTGTCTGTGTGTGTCTCAGTGCCTGTGTGTGAGTGTGTGTCTGTGTGTGTGTCCGTGTGTGTCTGTGTCTGTGTCTGTGTGTGTGTCCATGTGTGCGGGTCTGTGTGTGTGTGTGTGCCTGTGTGTGTGTCTTTGAGTGTGTGTGTGTATTTGTGCCTATGTGTGTTTGTGTCTGTGTGTTTGTGTGGCTACATGTGTGTCTGTGTGTGTGTTTGTGTCTGTGTGTGTGTCTCAGTGCCTGTGTGTGAGTGTGTGTCTGTATGTGTGTACTTGTGTCTGTGAGTGTTTGCGTGTGTGTGATTGTGTCTGTGTGTGTGTCTGTGTGTGTGCGTCTGGGTGTGTGTGTGTCTCTGTGTGTGTGTCTGTGTCTGTCTCTGTGTGCGTGTCTGTGTGTGTCTGTGTGTGTCTGTGTGTATCTGTGTGTGCGTTTGTGTCTGTGTGTGTGTGTCTGTGTGTGCATCTGTGTGTGTCTGTGTGTCTGTGTGTGTCGGTGTCGGTGTTTGTGTATGTGTGTGCGTGTGTGTCCATGTGTGCGGGTCTGTGTGCGTGTGTGTGTCTGTGTGTGTGTCTTTGAGTGTGTGTGTGTATTTGTGCCTATGTGTGTTTGTGTCTGTGTGTTTGTGTGGCTATATATGTGTCTGTGTGTGTGTTTGTGTCTGTGTGTGTGTGTCTGTTTCTGTGTGTGTGTGTTTGCATCTGTGTGTGTGTCTGAGAGTGTGTCTGTGTCTGTGTGTGTCTGTGTGTGAGTGTGTGTCTGTGTGTGTGTCCGTGTGTGTGTGTCTGTTTCTGTGTGTGTGTGTTTGCATCTGTGTGTGTGTCTGAGAGTGTGTCTGTGTCTGTGTGTGTCTGTGTCTGTGTGTGTGTGTGTGTCTGTGTCTGTGTGTGTGTCCATGTGTGCGGGTCTGTGTGTGTGTGTGTGCCTGTGTGTGTGTCTTTGAGTGTGTGTGTGTATTTGTGCCTATGTTTGTGTGGCTATATGTGTGTCTGTGTGTGTGTTTGTGTCTGTGTGTGTGTCTCAGTGCCTGTGTGTGAGTGTGTGTCTGTATGTGTGTACTTGTGTCTGTGAGTGTTTGCGTGTGTGTGATTGTGTCTGTGTGTGTGTCTGTGTGCGTGTGTCTGTGAGTGTGTGTGTCTGTGTGTGTGCATCTGGGTGTGTGTGTGTCTCTGTGTGTGTGTCTGTGTCTGTCTCTGTGTGCGTGTCTGTGTGTGTCTGTGTGTATCTGTGTGTGCGTTTGTGTCTGTGTGTGTGTGTCTGTGTGTGCATCTGTGTGTGCCTGTGTGTGTGTGTGTCTGTGACTGTGTTTGTGTCTGTGTGTGTGTCTGAGTGTGTGTTTCTGTGAATGTGTGTGTCTGTGTGTGTGTCAGTGTCTGTATGTTTGTGTGTGTGTGTGTGTGTGTCGGTGTGTGTGCCTGTGTGTGTATGAGTGTGTCTGTGTGTGTGTGTTTTTGTCTGTGTTTGTGTCTGTGTTTATTTGTGCCTGTGTGAGTGTCTGTGTGTGTCTGTGTCTGTGTGTCTGTGAGTGTGTCTGTGTGAGTGTGTCTGTGTGTATGTGTGTGTGTCTATGTGTGTCTGTGTGTGTCTTTGTGTGTGTCTGTGTCTCTCTGAGTGTGCCTGTCTGTGTCTGTTTCTGTGTGTGTGTGTTTGCATCTGTGTGTGTGTCTGAGAGTGTGTCTGTGTCTGTGTCTGTGTGTGTGTGTGTCTGTGTCTGTGTGTGTGTCCATGTGTGTGGGTCTGTGTGTGTGTGTGTGTCTGTGTGTGTGTCTTTGAGTGTGTGTGTGTATTTGTGCCTATGTGTGTTTGTGTCTGTGTGTTTGTGTGGCTATATGTGTGTCTGTGTGTGTGTTTGTGTCTGTGTGTGTGTCTCAGTGCCTGTGTGTGAGTGTGTGTCTGTATGTGTGTTCTTGTGTCTGTGTGTGTTTGTGTGTGTGTGATTGTGTCTGTGTGTGTGTCTGTGTGTCTGTGAGTGTGTGTGTCTGTGTGTGTGCATCTGGGTGTGTGTGTGTCTCTGTGTGTGTGTCTGTGTCTGTCTCTGTGTGTCTGTATGTGCCTGTGTCTGTGTCTGTGTGTGTGTCTGTGTGCGTCTGTGTCAGTGTATGTGTGTCTGTATGTGTGTGTCTGTGAGTGTGTGTCTGAGTGTGTGTTTCTGTAAGTGTGTCTGTATGCGTGTGTGTGTCTGTGCCTGTGTGTGTGTGTCTGTGTGTGTATTTTTGTCTGTGTGTGTCTGTGTGTGTTAGGGTATCTGTGTTTGTGTGTGTCTGTGTGTGCGCGCGCATTTATGTCTGTGTGTGTGTCTCAGTGCATGTGTGTGTCTGTGTCTGTGTGTGTGTCTGCGTGTGTTTGTGTGTCTGTATCTGTAGGTGTGTGTGTCTGTGTCTGTGTGTGTGTGTGCCTGTGTGTGCCTGTGTGTGTCTGTGTGTGTGTCAGTGTCTGTATGTTTGTGTGTGTGTGTGTCGGTGTGTGTGCCTGTGTGTGTATGAGTGTGTGTCTGTCTGTGTGTCAGTGTCTGTATGTTTGTGTGTGTGTGTGTCGGTGTGTGTGCCTGTGTGTGTATGAGTGTGTGTCTGTCTGTGTGTCAGTGTCTGTATGTTTGTGTGTGTGTGTGTCGGTGTGTGTGCCTGTGTGTGTATGAGTGTGTCTGTGTGTGTGTTTTTGTCTGTGTTTGTGTCTGTGTTTATTTGTGCCTGTGTGAGTGTCTGTGTGTGTGTGTCTGTATGTGTGTCTGTGTGTCTGTGGGTGTTTGGGTGTCGGTGTTTGTGTATGTCTGTGTGTGTGCGTGCGCGTTTATGTCTGTGTGTGTGTCTCAGTGCGTGTGTGTGGCAGTGCTTGTACTTGTGTCTGTGTGTGTTTGTGTGTCTGTGTCTGTGTGTGTGTGTCTGTGTCTGTATGTATTTGTGTCTGTGTGTGTGCCTGTGTGTGTCTGTGTGTGTGTCTGTGTGTGTGTCAGTGTCTGTGCATTTGTGTGTGTGTGTTTGTGTCTGTGTGTGTTTGTGTGTGTTTGTGTGTGTATCTATGTCTGTGTGTCTGTGTGTGTCGGTGTTTGTGTATGTGTGTGCGTGTGTGTCCATGTGTGCGGGTCTGTGTGTGTGTGTGTGTGTCTGTGTGTGTGTCTTTGAGTGTGTGTGTGTATTTGTGCCTATGTGTGTTTGTGTCTGTGTGTTTGTGTGGCTATATATGTGTCTGTGTGTGTGTTTGTGTCTGTGTGTGTGTCCGTGTGTGTGTGTCTGTTTCTGTGTGTGTGTGTTTGCACCTGTGTGTGTGTCTGAGAGTGTGTCTGTGTCTGTGTGTGTCTGTGTCTGTGTGTGTGTGTGTCTGTGTCTGTGTCCATGTGTGCGGGTCTGTGTGTGTGTGTGTGTCTGTGTGTGTGTCTTTGAGTGTGTGTGTGTATTTGTGCCTATGTGTGTTTGTGTCTGTGTGTTTGTGTGGCTATATGTGTGTCTGTGTGTGTGTTTGTGTCTGTGTGTATGTCTCAGTGCCTGTGTGTGAGTGTGTGTCTGTATGTGTGTACTTGTGTCTGTGAGTGTTTGCATGTGTGTGATTGTGTCTGTGTGTGTGTCTGTGTGCGTGTGTCTGTGAGTGTGTGTGTCTGTGTGTGTGCATCTGGGTGTGTGTGTGTCTCTGTGTGTGTGTCTGTGTCTGTCTCTGTGTGCGTGTCTGTGTGTGTCTGTGTGTGTGTCTGTGACTGTGTGTTTGTGTATATGTGTGTGTCTGAGTGTGTGTTTCTGTGAATGTGTCTGTGTGTGTGTCTGTGTGTGTGTCTGTGTGTATGTCTGTGTGTGTCTGTGTGTGTGTCAGTGTCTGTATGTTTGTGTGTGTGTGTGTCGGTGTGTGTGCCTGTGTGTGTATGAGTGTGTGTCTGTCTGTGTGTCAGTGTCTGTATGTTTGTGTGTGTGTGTATCGGTGTGTGTGCCTGTGTGTGTATGAGTGTGTCTGTGTGTGTGTTTTTGTCTGTGTTTGTGTCTGTGTTTATTTGTGCCTGTGTGAGTGTCTGTGTGTGTCTGTGTGTGTGTGTCTGTATGTGTGTCTGTGTGTCTGTGTGTGTTTGGGTGTCGGTGTTTGTGTATGTCTGTGTGTGTGCGTGCGCGGTTATGTCTGTGTGTGTGTCTCAGTGCGTGTGTGTGGCAGTGCTTGTACTTGTGTCTGTGTGTGTTTGTGTGTCTGTGTCTGTGTGTGTGTGTCTGTGTCTGTATGTATTTGTGTCTGTGTGTGTGCCTGTGTGTGTCTGTGTGTGTGTCTGTGTGTGTGTCAGTGTCTGTGCATTTGTGTGTGTGTGTTTGTGTCTGTGTGTGTTTGTGTGTGTATCTATGTCTGTGTGTCTGTGTGTGTCGGTGTTTGTGTATGTGTGTGCGTGTGTGTCCATGTGTGCGGGTCTGTGTGTGTGTGTGTGTCTGTGTGTGTGTCTTTGAGTGTGTGTGTGTATTTGTGCCTATGTGTGTTTGTGTCTGTGTGTTTGTGTGGCTATATATGTGTCTGTGTGTGTATTTGTGTCTGTGTGTGTCTCAGTGCCTGTGTGTGAGTGTGTGTCTGTGTGTGTGTCCGTGTGTGTCTGTGTCTGTGTCTGTGTGTGTGTCCATGTGTGCGGGTCTGTGTGTGTGTGTGTGCCTGTGTGTGTGTCTTTGAGTGTGTGTGTGTATTTGTGCCTATGTGTGTTTGTGTCTGTGTGTTTGTGTGGCTACATGTGTGTCTGTGTGTGTGTTTGTGTCTGTGTGTGTGTCTCAGTGCCTGTGTGTGAGTGTGTGTCTGTATGTGTGTACTTGTGTCTGTGAGTGTTTGCGTGTGTGTGATTGTGTCTGTGTGTGTGTCTGTGTGTGTGCGTCTGGGTGTGTGTGTGTCTCTGTGTGTGTGTCTGTGTCTGTCTCTGTGTGCGTGTCTGTGTGTGTCTGTGTGTGTCTGTGTGTATCTGTGTGTGCGTTTGTGTCTGTGTGTGTGTGTCTGTGTGTGCATCTGTGTGTGTCTGTGTGTGTGTGTGTCTGTGACTGTGTTTGTGTCTGTGTGTGTGTCTGAGTGTGTGTTTCTGTGAATGTGTCTGTCTGTGTGTGTCTGTGTGTGTGTCAGTGTCTATATGTTTGTGTGTGTGTGTGTGTGTGTGTCGGTGTGTGTGCCTGTGTGTGTATGAGTGTGTCTGTGTGTGTGTGTTTTTGTCTGTGTTTGTGTCTGTGTTTATTTGTGCCTGTGTGAGTGTCTGTGTGTGTCTGTGTCTGTGTGTCTGTGAGTGTGTCTGTGTGAGTGTGTCTGTGTGTTTGTGTGTGTGTCTATGTGTGTCTGTGTGTGTCTTTGTGTGTGTCTGTGTCTCTGAGTGTGCCTGTCTGTGTCTGTTTCTGTGTGTGTGTGTTTGCATCTGTGTGTGTGTCTGAGAGTGTGTCTGTGTCTGTGTCTGTGTGTGTGTGTGTCTGTGTCTGTGTGTGTGTCCATGTGTGCGGGTCTGTGTGTGTGTGTGTGTCTGTGTGTGTGTCTTTGAGTGTGTGTGTGTATTTGTGCCTATGTGTGTTTGTGTCTGTGTGTTTGTGTGGCTATATGTGTGTCTGTGTGTGTGTTTGTGTCTGTGTGTGTGTCTCAGTGCCTGTGTGTGAGTGTGTGTCTGTATGTGTGTACTTGTGTCTGTGTGTGTTTGTGTGTGTGTGATTGTGTCTGTGTGTGTGTCTGTGTGTCTGTGAGTGTGTGTGTCTGTGTGTGTGCATCTGGGTGTGTGTGTGTCTCTGTGTGTGTGTCTGTGTCTGTCTCTGTGTGTCTGTATGTGCCTGTGTCTGTGTCTGTGTGTGTGTCTGTGTGCGTCTGTGTCAGTGTATGTGTGTCTGTATGTGTGTGTCTGTGAGTGTGTGTCTGAGTGTGTGTTTCTGTAAGTGTGTCTGTATGCGTGTGTGTGTCTGTGTGTGTGTGTGTCTGTGTGTGTATTTTTGTCTGTGTGTGTCTGTGTGTGTTAGGGTATCTGTGTTTGTGTGTGTCTGTGTGTGTGCGCGCATTTATGTCTGTGTGTGTGTCTCAGTGCATGTGTGTGTCTGTGTCTGTGTGTGTTTGTGTGTCTGTATCTGTAGGTGTGTGTGTCTGTGTCTGTGTGTGTGTGCCTGTGTGTGCCTGTGTGTGCCTGTGTGTGTTTGTGTGTCTGTGTGCATTTGGGTGTGTGTGTCTGTGTGTGTGTCTGTGTCTGTGCCTGTGCTTGAGTGTCTGTGTCTGTGTGTGTGTCAGAGTGTATGGCTGTGTGTGTCTGTGCGTGAGTCTGTTTGTCTGTGTCTGTGTGTGTCTGTGTCTGTGTGTGTCTGTGTGTTAGGGCATGTGTGTCTGTTAGCGTATCTGTGTGTGTCTGGGTCTGTGGGTGTGTCTCTGTGTGTGTCTGTGTGGGTCTCAGTGTGTGTTTCTGTGAGTGTGTCTGTGTGTGTCTTTGTGTGTGTCAGTGTCGGTGTGTGTGTGTGCCTGTGTGTGTATGAGTGTGTCTGTGTGCCTGTGTGTGTGTCTGCGTGCATTTATGTCTGTTCATGTGTCTGTGTGCGTTTCTGTGTGTCTGTGTGTCTGTGTGAGTGTCTGTGCGTGTGTGTCTGTGAGTGTGTGTCAGTGTGTGTTAGTGTCTGTGTGTATGTGTCTGTGTCTGTGTGTGTATCTGTGCTTGTGACTGTGTGTGTCTGTGTGTCTGTGCGTGTGTCTTTGCATGTGTCTGTGTGTGTGCGCCTGTGCACGAGTGTCTGTGTCTGTGTGTATGTCAGTGTGTATGTCAGAGTGTATGTCTGCGTGTCTGTGCGTGTGTCTGTGTGAGTCTCTGTGTGTGTCAGTGTGTCTGTATGTGTGTCTGTATGTGCCTGTGTGTGTGTCTGTGTGTGTGTCTGTGTGCGTCTGTGTCAGTGTATGTGTGTCTGTATGTGTGTGTCTGTGAGTGTGTGTCTGAGTGTGTGTTTCTGTAAGTGTGTCTGTATGCATGTGTGTGTCTGTGTGTGTGTCAGTGTCTCTGTGTGTGTGTGTGTGTCTGTGTGTGTATTTTTGTCTGTGTGTGTTTGGGTGTCTGTGTGTGCGCACGTTTATGTCTGTGTGTGTGTCTCAGTGCATGTGTGTGTCTGTGTCTGTGTGTGTGTCTGTGTGTGTTTGTGTGTCTGTATCTGTAGGTGTGTGTGTCTGTGTCTGTGTGTGTGTGTGCCTGTGTGTGTTTGTGTGTCTGTGTGCATCTGGGTGTGTGTGTCTGTGTCTGTGTGAGTGTGCGTGTGTGTCTGTGAGTGTGTGTCTGTGAGTGTGTGTGTATATTTGTGTCTGTGTATGTTTGTGTCTGTGTGTGGATCTGTGTCTGTGTGTGCATCTGTTTGTACCTGTGTGTGTCTATGTGTGTGTGTGCGTGCCTGTGTGTGTCTGTCCATGTGTCTGTGTGTCTGTGTGTGTGTGTGCCTGTGTGTGTCTGTGTGTGTTTGTGTCTGTGTGTGTATGTCTGTGTGCATCTGGGTGTGTGTGTCTGTGTGTGTGTCTATGTGTGTCTGTGTGTGTGTCTTTGTGTGTGTCTGTGTCTCTGTGTGTGTCTGTCTGTGTCTGTGTCTTTGAGTGTGTGTGTGTCTGTGAGTGTGTGTCTGTGAGTTTGTGTGTATATTTGTGTCTGTGTGTGTTTGTGTCTGTGTGTGTCTGTGTGTGTCTGTGTCTTTGAGTGTGTGTGTGTCTGTTTGTGTGTGTCTGTGTGTTTGTGTGGCTATATGTGTGTCTGTGTGTGTGTTTGTGTCATGTGTGTCTCAGTGCCTGTGTGTGAGTGTGTGTCTGTGTGTGTGTCTGTGTGCGTGTGTCTGTGAGTGTGTGTGTCTGTGTGTGTGCATCTGGGTGTGTGTGTGTCTCTGTGTGTGTGTCTGTGTCTGTCTCTGTGTGTCTGTCTATGTGTGTCTGTGTGTATCTGTGTGTGCGTTTGTGTCTGTGTGTGTGTCTGTGTGTGCATCTGTGTGTGTCTGTGTGTGTGTGTCTGTGTGTGCATCTGTGTGTGTCTGTGTGTGTGTCAGTGTCTGTATGTTTGTGTGTGTGTGTGTCGGTGTGTGTGCCTGTGTGTGTATGATTGTGTCTGTGTGTGTGTCTGCATGTATTTATGTCTGTGCGTGTGTCTGTGTGTGTGTCTGTGTCTGTGTGTCTGCGTGTGTGTCTGTGCGTGTCTGTGCGTGTCTGTGTCTGTATGTCTGTGTGTGTGTCTGTGTGTGTCTCAGTGTGTGTTTCTGTGAGTGTGTCTGTGTGTGTCAGTGTCTGTGTGTGTGTGTGCCTGTGTGTGTATGAGTGTGTCTGTGTGTGTGTCTGCGTGTATTTATGTCTGTGCGTGTGTCTGTGTGTGTGTTTGTGTCTGCGTGTGTGTCTGTGCGTGTCTGTGTCTGTATGTCTGTGCGTGTCTGTGTCTATGTGTGCGTGTGTGTGTGTGTGTGTGTCTGGGTGTCTGTGTGTGTGTCTGGGTGTCTGTGTGTGTCTGTCTGTGTCTGTGTGTGTGCCTGTGTCTGTGTGTGTGTCTGTGTTTGTGTGTGTTCCTGTGTGTTTGCATCTATGTGTGTCCGTGTGTGTGTGTGTGTGTGTGTCCATGCGTGCGTGTCTGTCTGTGTGTGTGTGTGTGTGTGTCTGTGTGAGTGTGTGTGCATGTGTGTCTGTGTGTGTGTGTGTGTGTGTCTGTGTGAGTGTGTGTGCATGTGTGTCTGTGTGTGTGTGTGTGTCTGTGTGTGTATTTGTGTCTGTGTGTGCTTGTATGTGTGTGTTTGTGTCTGTGTTTGTGTGGTGTCTGTGCGCGTGTGTGTATATTTGTGTCTGTGTGCGTTTGTGTCTATGTGTGTCTGTGTGAGTGTCTGTGCGTGTGTGTCTGTGTGAGTGTCTTTCAGTGTGTGTGTGCATTTGTGTCTATGTGTGTTTGTGTCTGTGTGTGTCTGTGTGTGTGTATGTGTGTCTGTGTGTGTGTCCGTGTGTGTGTCTGTTTCTGTGTATGTGTGTTTGCATCTGTGTGTGTGTCTGGGAGTGTGTCTGTGTCTGTATGTGTCTGTGTCTGTGTGTGTGTGTGTCTGTGTCTGTGTGCGTGTCCATGTGTGCGTGTCTGTCTCTGTGTGTGTGTGTCTGTGTGAGTGCCGGTGCGTGTGTGTCTGTGTGTGTGTCTTTGAGTGTGTGTGTGTATTTGTGTCTATATGTGTTTGTGTCTGTGTGTTTGTGTGGCTATATGTGTGTCTGTGTGTGTGTTTGTGTCTGTGTGTGTCTCAGAGCCTGTGTGTGTGTGTGTCTGTGTGTGTGCATTTGTGTCTGTGTGTGTTTGTGTCTTTGTGTGAGTCTGTGTCTGTGTGCGTGTGTCTCTGAGTGTGTGTGTCGATGTGTGTGCATCTGGGTGTGTGTGTGTCTCTGTGTGTGTGTCTGTGTCTGTCTCTGTGTGTTTGTCTGTGTGTGTCTGTGTGTATCTGTGTGTGCGTCTGTGTCTGTGTGTGTGTCTGTGTGTGTGTCTGTGACTGTGTGTTTGTGTATGTGTGTGTGTCTGAGTGTGTGTTTCTGTGAATGTGTCTGTGTGTGTCTGTGTGTATGTCTGTGTGTGTCTGTGTGTGTGTCAGTGTGTGTGTATTTGTGTCTGTGTGTGAGTCTGTGTCTGTGTGTGTCTGTGTGCGTGTGTCTCTGAGTGTGTGTGTCGGTGTGTGTGCATCTGGGTGTGTGTGTGTCTGTGTGTGTGTGTCTGTGTCTGTCTCTGTGTGTCTGTCTGTGTGTGTCTGTGTGTATCTGTGTGTGCGTCTGTGTCTGTGTGTGTGTCTGTGTGTGTGTCTGTGACTGTGTGTTTGTGTATGTGTGTGTGTCTAAGTGTGTGTTTCTGTGAATGTGTCTGTGTGTGTGTCTGTGTGTATGTCTGTGTGTGTCTGTGTGTGTGTTAGTGTCTGTATGTTTGTGTGTGAGTGTGTCGGTGTGTGTGCCTGTGTGTGTATGAGTGTGTCTGTGTGTGTGTTTTTGTCTGTGTTTGTGTCTGTGTTTATTTGTGCCTGTGTGAGTGTCTGTGTGTGTCTGTCTGTGTGTGTCTGTATGTGTGTCTGTGTGTCTGTGTGTGTTTGGGTGTCGGTGTTTGTGTATGTCTGTGTGTGTGCGTGCGCGTTTATGTCTGTGTGTGTGTCTCAGTGCGTGTGTGTGTCAGTGCTTTTATTTGTGTCTGTGTGTGTTTGTGTGTCTGTGTCTGTGTGTGTGTGTCTGTGTCTGTATGTATTTGTGTCTGTGTGTGTGCCTGTGTGTGTCTGTGTGTGTGTCAGTGTCTGTGCATTTGTGTGTGTGTGTTTGTGTCTGTGTGTGTTTGTGTGTGTATCTATGTCTGTGTGTCTGTGTGTGTCGGTGTTTGTGTATGTGTGTGCGTGTGTGTATGTGTGTGCGTGTGTCTGTGTGTCTGTGTGTGTGTCCGTGTGTGTGTGTGTCTGTTTCTGTGTGTGTGTGTTTGCATCTGTGTGTGTGTCTGAGAGTGTGTCTGTGTCTGTGTCTGTGTGTGTGTGTGTCTGTGTCTGTGTGTGTGTCCATGTGTGCGGGTCTGTGTGTGTGTGTGTGTCTGTGTG
Organism: Chiloscyllium punctatum; assembly: GCF_047496795.1. NCBI lineage: Eukaryota > Metazoa > Chordata > Chondrichthyes > Orectolobiformes > Hemiscylliidae > Chiloscyllium > Chiloscyllium punctatum. Next base: position 22,513,429 of record NC_092744.1, read on the forward strand.
TGTGTCTTTGAGTGTGTGTGTGTATTTGTGTCTATGTGTGTTTGTGTCTGTGTTTGTGTGGCTATATGTGTGTCTGTGTGTGTGTTTGTGTCTGTGTGTGTGTCTCAGTGCCTGTGTGTGAGTGTGTGTCTGTATGTGTGTACTTGTGTCTGTGTGTGTTTGCGTGTGTGTGATTGTGTCTGTGTGTGTGTCTGTGTGCGTGTGTCTGTGAGTGTGTGTGTCTGTGTGTGTGCATCTGGGTGTGTGTGTGTCTGTGTGTGTGTGTCTGTGTCTGTCTCTGTGTGTGTGTCTGTGTGTGTCTGTGTGTATCTGTGTGTGCGTTTGTGTCTGTGTGTGCTTCTGTGTGTGTCTGTATGTGTGTGTCTGTGACTGTGTTTGTGTCTGTGTATGTGTCTGAGTGTGTGTTTCTGTGAATGTGTCTGTCTGTGTGTGTCTGTGTGTGTGTGTCAGTGTCTGTATGTTTGTGTGTGTGTGTGTCGGTGTGTGTGCCTGTGTGTGTATGAGTGTGTCTGTGTGTGTGTGTTTTTTTCTGTGTTTGTGTCTGTGTTTATTTGTGCCTGTGTGAGTGTCTGTGTGTGTCTGTGTCTGTGTGTCTGTGAGTGTGTCTGTGTGTATGTGTGTGTGTCTATGTGTGTGTGTCTGTGAGTGTGTGTCTGTGAGTGTGTGTGTGTATAGTTGTGTCTGTGTATGTTAATGTCTGTGTGTGTCTGTGTGTATGTGTCTGTGTCTGTGTGTGTATCTGTGCTTGTGACTGTGTGTGTCTGTGTGTCTGTGCATGTGTCTGTGTGTGTGTGTCTGCACGTGAGTGTCTGTGTCTGTGTGTATGGCAGTGTGTGTGTCAGAGTGTATGTCTGTGCATGTGTCTGTGTGAGTCTCTGTGTGTGTCAGTGTGTTTGTATGTGTTTCTGTGTGTGTCTCTGTGTCTGTGTGTGCCTGTGTCTGTGTGTGTGTCTGTGTGCATCTGTGTCAGTGTGTGTGTGTCTGTGTGTGTGTGTCTGGGTCTGTGGGTGTAACTGAGTGTGTGTTTCTGTAAGTGTGTCTGTGTGCGTATGTGTCTGTGTGTGTCTCAGTGTCTGTGTGTGTGTGTGTGTGTCTGTGTGTGTGCCTGTGTGTATGAGTGTGTCTGTGTGTCTGTATGTGTCTGAGTGTATGTTTTTGTCTGTGTGTGTTTGTGTGTATTTGTGTCTGTGTGTGTGTCTACGTGTGTGTGTGTGTCTGTGTATGTATGTGTGTGTCTGTGTGTGCCTGTGTGCATTTCTGTGTGTGTGTGTCTGTGTGTGTCTGTGTCTGTGTGTGTTTGGGTGTCGGTGTTTGTGTATGTCTGTGTGTGTGCGCGCGCGTTTATGTCTGTGTGTGTGTCTCAGTGCGTGTGTGTGTCAGTGCTTGTATTTGTGTCCGTGTGTGTTTGTGTGTCTGTGTTTGTGTGTGTGTCTGTGTCTGTGTCTGTGTCTGTGTGTGTCTGTCTGTGTTTGTGTCTGTGTGTGTCTGTGTGTGTGTCAGTGTCTGTGCATTTGTGTGTGTGTGTTTGTGTCTGTGTGTGTCTGTGTGTGTGTCAGTGTCTGTGTGTGTGTGTGTCGGTGTGTGTGCCGGTGTGTATGCCTGTGTGTGTATGAGTGTGTGTCTGTGTGTGTGTCAGTGTCTGTATGTTTGTGTGTGTGTGTATCGGTGTGTGTGCCTGTGTGTGTATGAGTGTGTCTCTGTGTGTGTTTTTGTCTGTGTTTGCGTCTGTGTTTATTTGTGCCTGTGTGAGTGTCTGTGTGTGCGTGTCTGTGTGTGTGTCTGTGTGTCTGTGTGTGTTTGGGTGTCAGTGTTTGTGTATGTCTGTGTGTGTGCATGCGCGTTTATATCTGCGTGTGTGTCTCAGTGCGTGTGTGTGTCAGTGCTTTTATTTGTGTCTGTGTGTTTGTGTGTCTGTGTCTGTATGTGTCTGTCTGTGTTTGTGTCTGTGTGTGTGCCTGTGTGTCTGTGTGTGTCAGTGTCTGTGCATTTGTGTGTGTGTGTTTGTGTCTGTGTGTGTTTGTGTGTGTATCTATGTCTGTGTGTCTGTGTGTGTCGGTGTTTGTGTATGTGTGTGCGTGTGTGTCTGTGTGTGTGTCTGTGTGTCTGTGTGTGTCGGTGTTTGTGTATGTGTGTGCGTGTGTGTCTGTGTGTCTGTGTGTGTGTCCGTGTGTGTGTGTCTGTTTCTGTGTGTGTGCGTTTGCATCTGTGTGTGTGTCTGAGAGTGTGTCTGTGTCTGTGTGTGTCTGTGTCTGTGTGTGTGTCCATGTGTGCGGGTCTGTCTGTGTGTGTGTGTCTGTGTGTGTGTATTTGTGTCTATGTGTGTTTGTGTCTGTGTTTGTGTGGCTATATGTGTGTCTGTGTGTGTGTTTGTGTCTGTGTGTGTGTCTCAGTGCCTGTGTGTGAGTGTGTGTCTGTATGTGTGTACTTGTGTCTGTGTGTGTTTGCGTGTGTGTGATTGTGTCTGTGTGTGTGTCTGTGTGCGTGTGTCTGTGAGTGTGTGTGTCTGTGTGTGTGCATCTGGGTGTGTGTGTGTCTCTGTGTGTGTGTCTGTGTGTGTCTGTGTGTATCTGTGTGTGCGTTTGTGTCTGTGTGTGTCTGTGTGTGCATCTGTGTGTGTCTGTATGTGTGTGTCTGTGACTGTGTTTGTGTCTGTGTATGTGTCTGAGTGTGTGTTTCTGTGAATGTGTCTGTCTGTGTGTGTCTGTGTGTGTGTGTCAGTGTCTGTATGTTTGTGTGTGTGTGTGTCGGTGTGTGTGCCTGTGTGTGTATGAGTGTGTCTGTGTGTGTGTGTTTTTGTCTGTGTTTGTGTCTGTGTTTATTTGTGCCTGTGTGAGTGTCTGTGTGTGTCTGTGTCTGTGTGTCTGTGAGTGTGTCTGTGTGTATGTGTGTGTGTCTATGTGTGTGTGTCTGTGAGTGTGTGTCTGTGAGTGTGTGTGTGTATAGTTGTGTCTGTGTATGTTAATGTCTGTGTGTGTCTGTGTGTATGTGTCTGTGTCTGTGTGTGTATCTGTGCTTGTGACTGTGTGTGTCAGTGTGTCTGTGCATGTGTCTGTGTGTGTGTGTCTGCACGTGAGTGTCTGTGTCTGTGTGTATGGCAGTGTGTGTGTCAGAGTGTATGTCTGTGCATGTGTCTGTGTGAGTCTCTGTGTGTGTCAGTGTGTTTGTATGTGTTTCTGTGTGTGTCTCTGTGTCTGTGTGTGCCTGTGTCTGTGTGTGTGTCTGTGTGCATCTGTGTCAGTGTGTGTGTGTCTGTGTGTGTGTGTCTGGGTCTGTGGGTGTAACTGAGTGTGTGTTTCTGTAAGTGTGTCTGTGTGCGTATGTGTCTGTGTGTGTCTCAGTGTCTGTGTGTGTGTGTGTGTGTCTGTGTGTGTGCCTGTGTGTATGAGTGTGTCTGTGTGTCTGTATGTGTCTGAGTGTATGTTTTTGTCTGTGTGTGTTTGTGTGTATTTGTGTCTGTGTGTGTGTCTACGTGTGTGTGTGTGTCTGTGTATGTATGTGTGTGTCTGTGTGTGCCTGTGTGCATTTCTGTGTGTGTGTGTCTGTGTGTGTCTGTGTCTGTGTGTGTTTGGGTGTCGGTGTTTGTGTATGTCTGTGTGTGTGCGCGCGCGTTTATGTCTGTGTGTGTGTCTCAGTGCGTGTGTGTGTCAGTGCTTGTATTTGTGTCCGTGTGTGTTTGTGTGTCTGTGTTTGTGTGTGTGTCTGTGTCTGTGTCTGTGTCTGTGTGTGTCTGTCTGTGTTTGTGTCTGTGTGTGTCTGTGTGTGTGTCAGTGTCTGTGCATTTGTGTGTGTGTGTTTGTGTCTGTGTGTGTCTGTGTGTGTGTCAGTGTCTGTGTGTGTGTGTGTCGGTGTGTGTGCCGGTGTGTATGCCTGTGTGTGTATGAGTGTGTGTCTGTGTGTGTGTCAGTGTCTGTATGTTTGTGTGTGTGTGTATCGGTGTGTGTGCCTGTGTGTGTATGAGTGTGTCTCTGTGTGTGTTTTTGTCTGTGTTTGCGTCTGTGTTTATTTGTGCCTGTGTGAGTGTCTGTGTGTGCGTGTCTGTGTGTGTGTCTGTGTGTCTGTGTGTGTTTGGGTGTCGGTGTTTGTGTATGTCTGTGTGTGTGCATGCGCGTTTATATCTGCGTGTGTGTCTCAGTGCGTGTGTGTGTCAGTGCTTTTATTTGTGTCTGTGTGTTTGTGTGTCTGTGTCTGTATGTGTCTGTCTGTGTTTGTGTCTGTGTGTGTGCCTGTGTGTCTGTGTGTGTCAGTGTCTGTGCATTTGTGTGTGTGTGTTTGTGTCTGTGTGTGTTTGTGTGTGTATCTATGTCTGTGTGTCTGTGTGTGTCGGTGTTTGTGTATGTGTGTGCGTGTGTGTCTGTGTGTGTGTCTGTGTGTCTGTGTGTGTCGGTGTTTGTGTATGTGTGTGCGTGTGTGTCTGTGTGTCTGTGTGTGTGTCCGTGTGTGTGTGTCTGTTTCTGTGTGTGTGCGTTTGCATCTGTGTGTGTGTCTGAGAGTGTGTCTGTGTCTGTGTGTGTCTGTGTCTGTGTGTGTGTCCATGTGTGCGGGTCTGTCTGTGTGTGTGTGTCTGTGTGTGTGTATTTGTGTCTATGTGTGTTTGTGTCTGTGTTTGTGTGGCTATATGTGTGTCTGTGTGTGTGTTTGTGTCTGTGTGTGTGTCTCAGTGCCTGTGTGTGAGTGTGTGTCTGTATGTGTGTACTTGTGTCTGTGTGTGTTTGCGTGTGTGTGATTGTGTCTGTGTGTGTGTCTGTGTGCGTGTGTCTGTGAGTGTGTGTGTCTGTGTGTGTGCATCTGGGTGTGTGTGTGTCTCTGTGTGTGTGTCTGTGTGTGTCTGTGTGTATCTGTGTGTGCGTTTGTGTCTGTGTGTGTCTGTGTGTGCATCTGTGTGTGTCTGTATGTGTGTGTCTGTGACTGTGTTTGTGTCTGTGTATGTGTCTGAGTGTGTGTTTCTGTGAATGTGTCTGTCTGTGTGTGTCTGTGTGTGTGTGTCAGTGTCTGTATGTTTGTGTGTGTGTGTGTCGGTGTGTGTGCCTGTGTGTGTATGAGTGTGTCTGTGTGTGTGTGTTTTTGTCTGTGTTTGTGTCTGTGTTTATTTGTGCCTGTGTGAGTGTCTGTGTGTGTCTGTGTCTGTGTGTCTGTGAGTGTGTCTGTGTGTATGTGTGTGTGTCTATGTGTGTGTGTCTGTGAGTGTGTGTCTGTGAGTGTGTGTGTGTATAGTTGTGTCTGTGTATGTTAATGTCTGTGTGTGTCTGTGTGTATGTGTCTGTGTCTGTGTGTGTATCTGTGCTTGTGACTGTGTGTGTCTGTGTGTCTGTGCATGTGTCTGTGTGTGTGTGTCTGCGCGTGAGTGTCTGTGTCTGTGTGTATGGCAGTGTGTGTGTCAGAGTGTATGTCTGTGCATGTGTCTGTGTGAGTCTCTGTGTGTGTCAGTGTGTTTGTATGTGTTTCTGTGTGTGTCTCTGTGTCTGTGTGTGCCTGTGTCTGTGTGCATCTGTGTCAGTGTGTGTGTGTCTGTGTGTGTGTGTCTGGGTCTGTGGGTGTATCTGAGTGTGTGTTTCTGTAAGTGTGTCTGTGTGCGTGTGTGTCTGTGTGTGTCTCAGTGTCTGTGTGTGTGTGTGTGTGTCTGTGTGTGTGCCTGTGTGTATGAGTGTGTCTGTGTGTCTGTATGTGTCTGAGTGTATGTTTTTGTCTGTGTGTGTTTGTGTGTATTTGTGTCTGTGTGTGTGTCTACATGTGTGTGTGTGTCTGTGTATGTATGTGTGTGTCTGTGTGTGCCTGTGTGCATTTCTGTGTGTGTGTGTGTCTGTGTGTGTCTGTGTCTGTGTGTGTTTGGGTGTCGGTGTTTGTGTATGTCGGTGTGTGCGCGCGCGTTTATGTCTGTGTGTGTGTCTCAGTGCGTGTGTGTGTCAGTGCTTGTATTTGTGTCCGTGTGTGTTTGTGTGTCTGTGTTTGTGTTTGTGTCTGTGTCTGTGTCTGTGTCTGTGTCTGTGTGTGTGTGTCTGTGTTTGTGTCTGTGTGTGTGTCAGTGTCTGTGCATTTGTGTGTGTGTGTTTGTGTCTGTGTGTGTCTGTGTGTGTGTCAGTGTCTGTGTGTGTGTGTGTCGGTGTGTGTGCCGGTGTGTATGCCTGTGTGTGTATGAGTGTGTGTCTGTGTGTGTGTCAGTGTCTGTATGTTTGTGTGTGTGTGTATCGGTGTGTGTGCCTGTGTGTGTATGAGTGTGTCTCTGTGTGTGTTTTTGTCTGTGTTTGCGCCTGTGTTTATTTGTGCCTGTGTGAGTGTCTGTGTGTGTCTGTGTGTGCGTGTCTGTGTGTGTGTCTGTGTGTGTTTGGGTGTCGGTGTTTGTGTATGTCTGTGTGTGTGCATGCGCGTTTATATCTGTGTGTGTGTCTCAGTGCGTGTGTGTGTCAGTGCTTTTATTTGTGTCTGTGTGTGTTTGTGTGTCTGTGTCTGTGTTTGTGTGTCTGTGTCTGTGTCTGTATGTGTCTGTCTGTGTTTGTGCTGTGTGTGTGCCTGTGTGTGTCTGTGTGTGTGCCTGTGTGTGTCAGTGTCTGTGCATTTGTGTGTGTGTGTTTGTGTCTGTGTGTGTTTGTGTGTGTATCTATGTCTGTGTGTCTGTGTGTGTCGGTGTTTGTGTATGTGTGTGGGTCTGTGTGTGTGTCTGTGTGTCTGTGTGTGTGTCCGTGTGTGTGTGTCTGTTTCTGTGTGTGTGTGTTTGCATCTGTGTGTGTGTGTGTGTGTCTGTGTGTGTGTCCATGTGTGCGGGTCTATCTGTGTGTGTGTGTGTCTGTGTGTGTGTCTTTGAGTGTGTGTGTGTATTTGTGTCTATGTGTGTTTGTGTCTGTGTGTTTGTGTGGCTATATGTGTGTCTCTGTGTGTGTTTGTGTCTGTGTCTCAGTGCCTGTGTGTGAGTGTGTGTCTGTGTGTGTGTACTTGTGTCTGTGTGTGTTTGCGTGTGTGTGTTTGTGTCTGTGTGTGTCTGTGTGCGTTTTTCTGTGAGTGTGTGTGTCTGTGTGTGTGCATCTGGGTGTGTGTGTGTCTCTGTGTGTGTGTCTGTGTCTGTCTCTGTGTGTGTGTCTGTGTGTGTCTGTGTGTATCTGTGTGTGCGTTTGTGTCTGTGTGTGTGTGTCTGTGTGTGTGTCTGAGTGTGTGTTTCTGTGAATGTGTCTGTCTGTGTGTGTCTGTGTGTGTGTCAGTATCTGTATGTTTGTGTGTGTGTGTGTGTGTGGGTGTGTGTGCCTGTGTGTGTATAAGTGTGTGTCTGTGTGTGTGTCAGTGTCTATATGTTTGTGTGTGCATGTGTCGGTGTGTGTGCCTGTGTGTGATTGAGTGTGCCTGTGTGTGTGTGTTTTTGTCTGTGTTTGTGTCTGTGTTTATTTGTGCCTGTGTGAGTGTCTGTGTGTGTCTGTGTCTGTGTGTCTGTGCATGTGTCTGTGTGAGTGTGTCTGTGTGTATGTGTGTGTGTCTATGTGTGTCTGTGTGTGTCTGTGTCTCTGAGTGTGCCTGTCTGTGTCTGTGTGAGTGTCTGTGTGTGTGTGTCTGTGAGTGTGTGTCTGTGAGTGTGTGTCTGTGAGTGTGTGTGTGTATAGTTTTATCTGTGTATGTTAATGTCTGTGTGTGTCTGTGTGTCTGTGTGTGTATCTGTGCTTGTGACTGTGTGTGTCTGTGTTTCTGTGCATGTGTCTGTGTGTGTGTCTGCGCGTGAGTGTCTGTGTCTGTGTATGTCAGTGTGTGTGTCAGAGTGCACATCTGTGCATGTGTCGGTGTGAGTCTCTGTGTGTGTCAGTGTGTTTGTATGTGTTTCTGTGTGTGTCTCTGTGTCTGTGTGTGCCTGTGTCTGTGTGTGTGTCTGTGTGCATCTGTGTCAGTTTGTGTGTGTCTGTGTGTGTGTGTCTGGGTCTGTGGGTGTATCTGAGTGTGTGTTTCTGTAAGTGTGTCTGTGTGCGTGTGTGTCTGTGTGTGTCTCAGTGTCTGTGTGTGTGTGTGTGTGTCTGTGTGTGTGCCTGTGTGTATGAGTGTGTCTGTGTGTCTGTATGTGTCTGAGTGTATGTTTTTGTCTGTGTGTGTTTGTGTGTATTTGTGTCTGTGTGTGTGTCTACGTGTGTGTGTGTCTGTGTATGTATGTGTGTACCTGTGTGCATTTCTGTGTGTGTGTTTGTGTCTATGTGTGTTTGTGTGTGTATCTATGTCTGTGTGTCTGTGTGAGTCGGTGTTTGTGTATGTGTGTGTGTGTGTCTGTGACACTGAGTCTGTCTGTGTGTGTTTGGGTCTCTGTGCATGTGTGTGTTTGTGTGTGCCTGTGAGTGTGTGTATATTTGTGTCTGTCTGTGTGTTTGTGTCTGTGTGTGTGTCTGTGTGTGTGCCTGTGTGTGCTGTCTGTGTGTGTTTGTGTGTGCCTGTGTATGTGTGTGTGCCTGTGTGTGTCTGTGTCTGTGTGTGTGTCTGTGTGTCTGAGTGTGTGTATGTGTATCTGTGTGTGTATATATGTGTCTGTGTGTGTGTGTATGTGTGTGTCTGTGCCTGTGTGTATGCGTGTTTATGTGTGTGTGCGTCTGTGTGTCTGTGTCAGTGTGTGTGTGTGTCTGTCCATTTCTGTGTGTGTGTGCGTCAGTGTGTGTGTGTGTCAGTGTATATCTGTGTGTATGTGTATCTGTGTATGTGTTTGTCCATGTCTGTGTGTGTGTGTGTGTGTCTGTGACTGTGTCTGCATGTGTGTCTGCGTGTGTGTGTGACGGTGTGTGTGTCTGTATGCGTATCTGTGTGTGTCTGTGTATGTGTCTGTGTGTGTGTCTGTGTGTGTATCTTTGTGTATGTGTCTCTGTGTGTGTCTGTGTGTGTATGTGTGTGTATATGTGCGTGTGTTTCTCTGTGTGTGTCTCTGCGTGTCTGTGTGTGCGCCTGTGTGTGTCTGTGCGTGTCTATGCATGTGTGTGTCTGTGTGTCTGCATGTGTGTGTGTGCGTGTGTGTCTGTGTGTGTCTGTGTGTGTATCTGTGTCAGTGTGAGTGTCTGTGTCAGTGTGAGTGTCTTTGTCAGTGTGTGTGTATGTGTCAGTATGTGTGTCTGTGTGTTTCTCTGTGTGTGTCTGTGTGTCTGTGTGTGTGTGTCTGTGTGTGTCTGTGCGTGTCTATGCATGTGTGTGTCTGTGTGTCTGCATGTGTATGTGTGTGCGCGTGTGTGTCTGTGTGTGTCTGTGTGTTTCTGTGTGTGTGCCTGTGTGTGTGTCTGTGTCAGTGTGAGTGTCTGTGTCAGTGTGTGTGTATGTGTCAGTATGTGTGTCTGTGTGTGTCTATGTGTGTGTGTGTGTCTGTGTGTGTGTGGGTCTGTGTGTTTGTGTCTGTGTCTGTGTCTGTGTTTGTGTGTCTGTGTGTCTGTGTGTACATCTGGGTTTGGGTATGTGCCTGTTTGGCTGGGTGTGTGTATCAGTGTGTGCCTGTATGTGTGTGTGTCAGTGTGTGTCTGTGTCCGCGTGTGTGTCTCTGTGTGTGTGTATACGTGTCTGTGTGTGTGTCAGTGTGCGTGTATCTGTGTCTGTGTCCGCATGCGTGTTTGTGTGTTGGTGTGTGTGTCTCTGTGTGTGTGTCTTTGTGGGTATCTATGTGTGTGTCTCTGTGTGTGTCTGTGTGTCTGTGTGTGTGTTTCTGTGTGTGTCTGTCTGTGTGTTCCCTGTGTGTGTGTCTGTGTGTGTCTCTGTGTGTCTGTGTGTGTGTTTGCCTGTGTGTGTTTGTGTCTGTGTATGTCCGTGTGTGTCCGTGTGTGTGTGTCTGTGTGAGTCTGTGTCTGTATGTGTGTGTCCGTGTGTGTGTCTATGTGTGTGTGCCTGTGTGTGTGTGTGTGTGTCTGTCTGTCTGTCTGTGTCAGTGTCTGCATGTGTGCCTGTGTATGTGTGTGTGACGATGTGTGTATCTGTGTGTGTCTGTGTATGTGTCTGTGTGTGTGTCTCGGTGTGTGCGTCTTTGTGGATATCTGTGTGTGTCTCTGTGTGTGTGTCTCTACGTGTGTCTGTGTGTGTCTCAGTGTATGTCTGTGGGTTTCCTGTGTGCGTGTGTCTGTGTATGTGTGTGTGTCTGTGTGTGTCCGTCTGTGTCTTTCCTGTGTGCGTGTGTCTGTGTGTCTGTGTGTGTATCTGTGTCTATCTGTGTATGTGTGCCTGTGTGTGTCTGTGTCTGTGTATGTCCATGTTTGTCTGTGTGTGTGTGACTGTGTGTGTGTGCCTGAGTGTGTGTGCGTGTGTCTGTGTGTGTGTATTGGTGCGTGTGTTTCTCTGTGTGTGTATCTGCGTGTGCCTGTGTGCGTGTCTGTGTGTGTGTCTGTGTGTGCCTGTGTTTGTGTGCCTGTGTGTGTGTGTGTATCTGTGTGTCTGTGTGTCTCAATGTGTGTGTCAATGTGTGTGTGTCTGCGTGTGCGTCTGTGTGTGTGTCTGTGTATGTGTGTCAGTGTGTGTCTCTATGTGTGTGTGTCTGTGTATGTGTGTCAGTGTGTGTCTCTATGTATGTGTGTCTGTGTGTGCTTCTGGGTTTGTGTGTGTGTCTGTGTGACTGGGTGTGTGTATCAGTGTGCACCTTTGTGTGTATGTCTGTGTGTGTGTGCATGTGTCTGTGTCTGCGTGTGTGTCTGTACCTGTGTGCATGTCTGTATCTGTGTCTGCATCTGTGTCTGCATGTGTGTGTCTGTGTGTGTGTGTATCTGTGTGTGTGTGTCTGTGTGTGTATCTGTGTGTGTATCTGTGTGTGTGTATCTGTGTGTGTATCTGTGTGTGTATCTGTGAATGTGTGTCTGTGTGTGTGCGTGTGTGTTTCTCTGTGTGTATGTCTTTGTGTGTGTGTCTGTGTGCGCCTGTGTGTGTGTCTGTATGTGTCTATCTGTATGTGTGTGTGTCTCTTTGTGTGTCTGTGTGTGTGTAAATGTGCGTGTCTTTCACTGTGTGTGTCTCTATGTTTCTCTGTGTGTGTGTCTGTGTGTGTGTGTCAGTGTCAGTGTGAGTGTCTGTGTCAGTGTGTGTGTATGCGTGTGTGTGTCTGTGTGTTTCTGAGTGTGTGTCTGTGTGTGTCTGTGGGCGTGTGTCTGAGTGTGTCTCTGTGTGTGTGCGTCTGCGTGTGTGTCTGTGTGTGTGCCTGTGTATGTGTGTGTGTTCCTGTGTGTGTGTCTGTGTGTGTGCGTCTGTGTGTGTGTGTGTTGGTGTATGTGTGTCAGTGTGTGTGTCAGTGTGTGCTTCTGGGTTTGTGTGTGTGTGTCTGTGTGACTGGGTGTGTGTATCAGTGTGCGCCTGTGTGTGTATGTCTGTGTGTGTGTGTCAGTGTGTGTGTCTGCATGTGTGTATGTGTCTGTGTCTGCATGTGTGTCTGCATGTGTGTGTGTGTGTATGTGTCTGTGTCTGCATGTGTGTGTGTGTGTATCTGTGTGTGTCTCTGAGTGTGTGTGTCTGTGTGTGTATCTGTGTGTGTCTGTGTGTGTGTGTATGTGTGTGTGCGTGTGTGTTTCTCTGTGTGTGTGTCTTTGTGTGTGTGTCTATGGGCGCCTGTGTATGCATCTGTATGTGTCTATCTGTGTGTGTCTCTCTCTCTCTGTGTGTCTGTGTGTGTGTATGTGTGTGTGTTTCTCTGTGTGTGTCTCTGCGTGTGTCTGTGTGTGTGTCTTTGTGTGTGTGTCTCTGTGTGTGTGTCAGTGTCAGTGTGAGTGTCTGTGTCAGTGTGTGTGTATGTGTGTGTGTGTCTGTCTGGGTGTGTCTGTGTGTGTCTGTGGGCGTTTGTCTGAGTGTGTCTCTGTGTGTGTGCGTCAGTGTGTGTTTCTGCCTGTGTGTGTGCCTGTGTATGTGTGTGTGTTCCTGTGTGTGTGTTCCTGTGCGTGTGTCTGTGTCTCTGTGTGTGTGTGTCTGTGTGTGTTTGTATGTGTCTGTGTGTGTGTGTGTATGTGTCTGTGTGTGTGTTTGTCTGTGTGTGTGTGTGTCAGTGTGTGTCTCTGTGTGTGTGTCTGTGTCTGTGTCTGTGTTTGTGTGCCTGTGTGTGTGTCTGTGCATCTGGGTTTGTGTCTGTGCCTGTGTGACTGGGTGTGTGTATCAGTGTGTGCCTGTATGTGTGTGTGTCAGTGTGTGTCTGTGTCCGTGTGTGTGTCTGTGTGTGTGTGTATATATGTGCCTGTGTCTGTGTGTGTGCGTGTGTCTGTGTGTGTGTGTCTGTGTCTGTGTCTGCATGTGTGTCTGCGTGTGTGTTTGCGTGTGTGTGTGTTGGTGTGTGTCTCTGTGTGTGTGTCTATGTGTGTGCCGCTTTGTGTGTGTCTTTGTGGGTATCTATGTGCGTATGTCTGTGTGTGTTCGTGTTTGTCTCTGTGTGTCTGTGTGTGTTTGCCTGTGTGTGTCTGTGTCTGTGTATGTCCGTGTGTGTCTGTGTGTGTGTCTGTTTCAGTGTGTGTCTGTGTGTGTGTGCCTGTGTTTCTGTCTGTGTGTTTCTGTGTCTGTGTGTGTGTGTGTGTGCGTCTGTGTCTGTGTGAATGTGTCAGTGTGTGTGTCTGTGTCAGTGTGTGTGTCTGTGTGTGGTTCTGTGTGTGTGTCTCTGTGTGTTTGTCTGTGTGTGTGTGTGTCTGTGAGTGTCTGTGTGTGTCTGTGTGGGTGTCTGTGTCAGTGTGTCTGTGTGTGGGTGTCTGTGGGGGTGTGTCTGTGTGTGTGTCTGTGTGTGCATCTGTGTGTGTCAGTGTGTGTGTCTGTGTGTGTATCTGTGTATGTCTGTATGTGTGTGCCTGTGTCTGTGTATGTCCATGTTTGTCTATGTGTGTGTGACTGTGTGTGTGTGTCTGAGTGTGTGTGCGTGTGTGCGCGTGTGTCTGTCTGTGTGTGTGTCTGTGTGTGTGTCCGTGTGTGTGTGTGTGTGTGTGTGTGTGTGTGTGTCCGTGTCTGTGTGTGTGTCTATGTGTGTGTGTGTGTGTGTGTGTGTCTGTGTCTGCATGTGTGTCTGCGTGTGTGTGTGACGATGTGCATATCTGTGTGTGTCTGTGTATGTGTGTGTGTGTGTGTCTGTGTGTGTGTATCTGTATGTGTGTGTCTCGGTGTGTGCGTCTTTGTGGGTATCTGTGTGTGTGTCTCTGTGTGTGTCTCTGTGTGTGTGTCTCTGCGTGTGTCTGTGTGTGTCTGTGAGTTTCCTGTGTGTGTGTGCCTGTGTGTGTCTGTCTGTGAGTCTGTGTATGTGTGTGTGTCTGTGTGTGTCCGTCTGTGTGTTTCCTGTGTGCGTGTGTCTGTGTGTGTCTGTGTGTGTGTATGTCCATGTTTGTCTGTGTGTGTGTGTCTGAGTGTGTGTGCATGTGTCTGTGTGTGTGTGTGTGTGTGTGTGTATCTGTGTCTATCTGTGTATGTGTGCCTGTGTGTGTCTGTGTCTGTGTATGTCCATGTTTGTCTGTGTGTGTGTGCGTGTGTCTGTGTGTGTGTGTGTGTGTGTATCGGTGCGTGTGTTTCTCTGTGTGTGTATCTGCGTGTGCCTGTGTGTGTGTCTGTGTGTGTGTCTGTCTGTATGTGTCTCTGTGTGTGTGCCTGTGTACATTTATGCAAGTCTGTGCATGGGAGTCTGTGTGTGTGTGTGTGTGTGTGTGTGTGTGTGTTTGCGTGTGTGTCTGTGTGTGTTTGTGTGTTTCCAGTGTGCATGTGTCTGTGTGTGTGTCTGTGTGTTTCCTGTTTGTGTGTGTCTGTGTATGTGTGCGTGTGTCTGTGTGTCCGTCTGTGTGTTTCCTGTGTGTGTGTGTGTCTGTGTGTCTGTGTGTGTATCTGTGTCTGTTTGTGTGTGTGTGCCTGTGTGTGAACGTGTATGTCCATGTTTGTCTGTGTGTGTGTGACTGTGTGTGTGTGCCTGAGTGTGTGTGCGTGTGTCTGTGTGTGTCTGTGCGTGTGTGTCTGTGTGTGTGTGTCCGTGTGTGTGTCTATGTGTGTGTGTCTGTGTGTATGTCTGTGCCTGTGTCTGCATGTGTGTCTGCGTGTGTGTGTGACGATGTGCGTATCTGTGTGTGTCTGTGTATGTGTCTGTGTGTGTGTCTGTGTGTGTGTATCTGTGTGTGTGTGTCTCGGTGTGTGCATCTTTATGGGTATCGGTGTGTGTCTCTACGTGTGTCTGTGTGTGTCTGTGTGTTTCCTGTGTGCGTGTGTCTGTGTGTGTCTGTCTGTGTGTCTGTCCACCTGTGTGTCTGTGTGTGTATCTGTGTCTATCTGTGTATGTGTGCCTGTGTGTGTCTGTGTCTGTGTATGTCCATGTTTGTCTGTGTGTGTGTGACTGTGTGTGTGTGCCTGAGTGTGTGTGCGTGTGTCTGTGTGTGTGTATTGGTGCGTGTGTTTCTCTGTGTGTGTATCTGCGTGTGCCTGTGTGCGTGTCTGTGTGTGTGTCTGTGTGTGCCTGTGTTTGTGTGCCTGTGTGTGTGTGTGTATCTGTGTGTCTGTGTGTCTCAATGTGTGTGTCAATGTGTGTGTGTCTGCGTGTGCGTCTGTGTGTGTGTCTGTGTATGTGTGTCAGTGTGTGTCTCTATGTGTGTGTGTCTGTGTATGTGTGTCAGTGTGTGTCTCTATGTATGTGTGTCTGTGTGTGCTTCTGGGTTTGTGTGTGTGTCTGTGTGACTGGGTGTGTGTATCAGTGTGCACCTTTGTGTGTATGTCTGTGTGTGTGTGTGCATGTGTCTGTGTCTGCGTGTGTGTCTGTACCTGTGTGCATGTCTGTATCTGTGTCTGCATCTGTGTCTGCATGTGTGTGTCTGTGTGTGTGTGTATCTGTGTGTGTGTGTCTGTGTGTGTATCTGTGTGTGTGTATCTGTGTGTGTATCTGTGAATGTGTGTCTGTGTGTGTGCGTGTGTGTTTCTCTGTGTGTATGTCTTTGTGTGTGTGTCTGTGTGCGCCTGTGTGTGTGTCTGTGTGTGTCTATCTGTATGTGTGTGTGTCTCTTTGTGTGTCTGTGTGTGTGTAAATGTGCGTGTCTTTCACTGTGTGTGTCTCTATGTTTCTCTGTGTGTCTGTCCACCTGTGTGTCTGTGTGTGTATCTGTGTCTATCTGTGTATGTGTGCCTGTGTGTGTCTGTGTCTGTGTATGTCCATGTTTGTCTGTGTGTGTGTGCCTGAGTGTGTGTGCGTGTGTCTGTGTGTGTGTCTGTGTGTGTGTATCGGTGTGTGTGTATCTGCATGTGCCTGTGTGCGTGTCTGTGTGTGTGTCTGTCTGTATGTGTCTAGATTTAGATTAGATTACATTACAGTGTGGAAACAGGCCTTTCGGCCCAACAAGTCCACACCGACCCGCCAAAGCGCAACCCACCCATGTCCCGACATCTACCCCTTACCTAACACTACGGGCAATTTAGCATGGCCAATTCACCTAACCTGCACATCTTTGGACTGTGGGAGGAAACCGGAGCACCCGGAGGAAACCCACGCAGACACGGGGAGAATGTGCAAACTCCACACAGTCTGTATCTGTGTCTGCATGTGTGTCTGCATGTGTGTGTCTGTGTGTGTGTGTGTCTGTGTGTGTATCTGTGAGTGTGTGTCTGTGTGTGTGTGTATCTGTGTGTGTGTGTCTGTGTGTATCTGTGTATGTATCTGTGTGTGTGTCTGTGTGTGTGTGTCTGTGTGTGTATCTGTGTGTGTATCTGTGTGTGTGTGTCTGTATGTGTATCTGTGTGTCTATCTGTGTATGTGTGTCTGTGCGTGTGTGTTTCTCTGTGTGTATGTCTTTGTGTGTGTGTCTGTGTGTACCTGTGTGTGTGTCTGTATGTGTCTATCTGTGTGCTTGTGTGTGTGTCTGTGTGTGTCTGTGCGTGTGTATGTGTGTGTATATGTGCGTGTGTTTCTCTGTGTGTGTCTCTGTGTTTCTCTGTGTGTGTGTGTCTGTGTGTGTATGTCTCTGTGTGTGTGTGTCAGTGTCAGTGTGAGTGTCTGTGTCAGTGTGTGTGTATGCGTGTGTGTGTCTGTGTGTTTCTGTGTGTGTGTCTGTGTGGTTGTGCCTGTGTGTGTCTGTGGGCGTGTGTCTGAGTGTGTCTCTGTGTGTGTGTGTCTGTGTGTGTGTGTCTGTCTGTGTGTGTGCCTGTGTATGTGTGTGTGTTCCTGTGTGTGTGTCTGTGTGTGTGCATCTGTGTGTGTGTGTGTGTCGGTGTATGTGTGTCAGTGTGTGTGTCTATGTGTGTGTGTCGGTGTGTGCTTCTGGGTTTGTGTGTGTGTCTGTGTGACTGGGTGTGTGTATCAGTGTGCGCCTCTGTGTGTATGTCTGTGTGTGTGTGTCAGTGTGTGTGTCTGCATGTGTGTATGTGTCTGTGTCTGCATGTGTGTGTGTATGTGTATGTGTCTGTGTCTGCATGTGTGTGTGTGTATCTGTGTGTGTATGTCTGTGTGTGTCTCTGAGTGTGTGTGTCTGTATGTGTATCTGTGTGTGTCTGTGTGTGTGTGTGTCTGTGTGTGTCTCTCTGTGTGTGTATGTGTGTCTGTGTGTGTGCGTGTGTTTCTGTGTGTGTGTGTCTGTGTGTGTGTCTATGTGTGCCTGTGTGTGCATCTGTATGTGTCTATCTGTGTGTGTCTCTCTCTCTGTGTGTCTGTGTGTATGTATGTGTGTGTATATGTGCGTGTGTTTCTCTGTGTGTGTCTCTGCGTGTGTGTCTGTGTGTGTGTGTCTCTGTGTGTGTGTCAGTGTCAGTGTGAGTGTCTGTGTCAGTATGTGTGTATGTTCGTGTGTGTCTGTGTGTTTCTGTGTGTGTGTCTGTCTGGGTGTGTCTGTGTGTGTCTGTGGGCGTGTGTCTGAGTGTGTCTCTGTGTGTGTGCATCAGTGTGTGTGTCTGCCTGTGTGTGTGCCTGTGTATGTGTGTGTGTTCCTGTGTGTGTGTCTGTGTGTGTGTCTGTGTGTCTGTGTGTGTTTGTGTGTGTCTATGTGTGTGTGTCTGTGTCTGTGTCTGTGTTTGTGTGTCTGTGTGCGTGTATCTGTGTGTGTATCTGGGTTTGTGTCTGTGCCTGTGTGACTGGATGTGTGTGTCAGTGTGTGTCTGTGTCCGTGTGTGTGTCTGTGTGTGTGTGTGTGTCTGTGTGTGTGTGTCTGTGTCTGTGTCTGCATGTGTGTCTACGTGTATGTTTGCGTGTGTGTGTGTTGGTGTGTGTCTCTGTGTGTGGGTATCTATGTGTGTGTCGCTTTGTGTGTGTCTTTGTGGGTATCTATGTGTGTGTGTCTGTGTGTCTGTGTGTCTGTGTCTGTGTGTGTGCCTGTGTGCGCCTGTCTGTGTGTGTCCTGTGTGTGTATGTCTGTCTGTGTCTCTGTGTGTGTGCGTGTGTCTGTGTGTGTGTGTCTGTGTCTGTGTCTGCATGTGTGTCTACGTGTATGTTTGCGTGTGTATGTGTTGGTGTGTGTCTCTGTGTGTGTGTATCTATGTGTGTGTCGCTTTGTGTGTGTGTCTGTGTGTCTGTGTCTGTGTGTGTGCCTGTGTGCGTATGTCTGTGTGTGTCTCTGTGTTGTCTGTGTGTGTCTCTGTGTGTCTGTGTGTGTTTGCCTGTGTGTGTCTGTGTCTGTGTATGTCCGTGTGTGTCTGTGTGTGTGTCTGTTTCAGTGTGTGTCTGTGTGTCTGTGTGTGCGCGTCAGTGTTTGCGTCTGTGTGTTTCTGTGTCTGTGTCTGTGTGTGTGTGCATCTGTCTCTGTGTGTATGTGTCAGTATGTGTGTCTCTGTCAGTGTGTGTGTCTGTGTGTGGTTCTGTGTGTGTGTCTCTGTGTGTTTGTCTGTGTGTGTGTGTCTGTGAGTGTCTGTGTGTGTCTGTGTGTGTGTCTGTGTCAGTGTGTCCGTGTGTGTGTGTCTGTGGGGGTGTGTCTGTGTGTGTGCATCTGTGTGTGTCAGTGTGTGTTACTCTATGTGTGTATCTTTGTGTGTGTGTGTGTGTGTCTGTGTGGGTGTGTCTGTGTGTGTGTGTGCGCGCATATGTGTGTGTGCATGTCAGTATATGTCTGTGTGTGTGTGTCTGTGTCTGTGTGCCTGTGTGTGTGTGTATGTGTGTGTCTGTGTGTATGTCTATGTATGTGTTTGTCTGTGGTGTGTGTGTGTGTGTGTGTCTGTGACGGTGTGTGTGTCTGTATGCGTATCTGTGTGTGTCTGTATATGTGTCTGTGTGTATGTGTGTGTGTGTCGGTGTGTGCATCTGGGTTTGTGTATGTGACTGTGTGACTGGGTGTGTGTATCAGTGTGTGCCTGTAAGTATGTGTGTCAGTGTGTGTGTGTTTGTGTGTCTGTGCCTGTGTCTGCGTGTGTGTTTGTGTGTGTGTGTGTGTGTGTGTTGGTGTGTGTCTCTGTGTGTGTGCATCTATGTGTGTGTCGCTTTGTGTGTGTCTTTGTGGGTATTTATGTGTGTGTGTCTGTGTGTGTCAGTGTGTGTCTGTGTCTGTGTGTGTGTCTGTGTGTGTGTCTGTGTGTTTCCTGTGTGCGTGTGTCTGTGTGTGTCTCTGTGTGTGTCTCTGTGTGTCTCTGTGTGTCTGTGTGTTTGCCTGTGTGTGTCTGTGTCTGTGTATGTCCGTGTGTGTCTGTGTGTGTGTCTGAGTGTGTGTGTGTCTGTTTCAGTGTGTGTTTGTGTCTGTGTGTGTGTGTCTGTGTGTATGTGTCAGTGTGTGTGTCTGTGACAGTGTGTGTGTCTGTGTCTGTGTGTCTGTGTGTGGGTCTGTGTGTGTGCTTCTGTGTGTTTCTCTGTGTGTGTGTGTCTGTGAGTGTCTGTGTGTGTGTCTGTGTCAGTGTGTCTGTGGGTGTGTGTCTGTGTGTGTCAGTGTGTGTGTCTGTGCGTGTCTGTGTGTGTATCTTTGTGTGTGCGTGTCTGTGTGGTTGTGTCTCTGTGTGCGCGTATGTGTGTGTGCATGTCTGTATATGTCTGTGTGTGTGTGTGTGTGTGTGTGTGTGTGTGTGTCTGTTTGTGTGTCTGTGTGTATGTCTGTGTATGTGTTTGTCCATTTGTTTGTGTGTGTGTGTGTGTGTGTGTGTGTGTGTGTGTCTGTTTGTGTGTGTGTCTGTGACTGTGTCTGCATGTGTGGCTGCGTGTGTGTGTGAGACGGTGTGTGTGTGTCTGTATGCGTATCTGTGTGTGTCTGTATATGTGTCTGTGTGTATGTGTGTGTGTGTCGGTGTGTGCATCTGGGTTTGTGTATGTGCCTGTGTGACTGGGTGTGTGTATCAGTGTGTGCCTGTATGTATGTGTGTCAGTGTGTGTGTGTGTGTGTGTCTGTGCCTGTGTCTGCGTGTGTGTTTGCGTGTGTGTGTGTGTGTGTGTTGGTGTGTGTGCATCTATGTGTGTGTCGCTTTGTGTGTGTCTTTGTGGGTATTTATGTGTGTGTGTCTGTGTGCGTCTGTGTGTGTCTGTGTGTCTGTCTGTGTGTTTCCTGTGTGCGTGTGTCTGTGTGTGTCTCTGTGTGTGTCTGTGTGTTTCTCTGTGTGTCTGTGTGTTTGCCTGTGTGTGTCTGTGTCTGTGTATGTCCGTGTGTGACTGTGTGTGTGTGACTGTGTGTGTGTCTGAGTGTGTGTGTGTCTGTTTCAGTGTGTGTTTGTGTCTGTGTGTGTGTGTCTGTGTGTATGTGTCAGTGTGTGTGTCTGTGACAGTGTGTGTGTCTGTGTCTGTGTGTCTGTGTGTTGGTCTGTGTGTGTGCCTCTGTGTGTTTCTCTCTGTGTTTGTGTCTGTGAGTGTCTGTGTGTGTGTCTGTGTCAGTGTGTCTGTGTGTGTGTGTCTGTGTGTGTGTGTCTGTGTGTATGTGTCAGTGTGTGTGTCTGTGACAGTGTGTGTGTCTGTGTCTGTGTGTCTGTGTGTTGGTCTGTGTGTGTGCCTCTGTGTGTTTCTCTCTGTGTTTGTGTCTGTGAGTGTCTGTGTGTGTGTCTGTGTCAGTGTGTCTGTGTGTGTGTGTCTGTGTGTGTCTGTGCGTGTCTGTGTGTGTATCTTTGTGTGTGCGTGTCTGTGTGGGTGTGTCTCTGTGTGCGCGTATGTGTGTGTGTATGTCTGTATATGTCTGTGTGTGTGTGTGTGTCTGTTTGTGTGTCTGTGTGTATGTCTGTGTATGTGTTTGTCCATGTGTTTGTGTGTGTGTGTGTGTGTGTGTGTGTCTGTGTGTCTGTTTGTGTGTGTGTGTCTGTGACTGTGTCTGCATGTGTGGCTGCGTGTGTGTGTGACGGTGTGTGTGTGTCTGTATGCGTATCTGTGTGTGCCTGTGAATGTGTCTGTGTGTGTGTATATCTGTGTGTGTGTGTCTGTTTGTGTGTCTCTGCGTGTGTCTGTGTGTGTCTGTGTGTGTCCATCTGTGTGTTTTCTGTGTGCGTGTGTCTGTGTGTCTGTGTGTGTATCTGTGTCCGTCTGTGTGTGCGCGTCTGTGTCTGTGTAAGTCCATGTGTGTCTGTGTGTTTGTGACTGTGTGTGTGTCTGAGTGTGTGCGCATGTGTCTGTGTGTGTGTCTGTTTGTGTCTCTGTGTGTGTGTGTCCGTGTGTGTGTCTGTGTGTGTGTCTGTGTCTGCGTGTCTGTGTCTGTGTGTGTGTCTGTGTGTTTCCTGTGTGCGTGTGTCTGTGTGTGTCTCTGTGTGTGTCTGTGTGTGACTCTGTGTGTGTCTGTGTGTGTCTGTGTGTGTCTGTGTGTTTGCCTGTGTGTGTCTGTATATGTCCGTGTGTGTCTTTGTGTGTGTGACTGTGTGTGTGTCTGAGTGTGTGCGTGTCTGTTTCAGTGTGTGTCTGTGTGTGTGCATCTGTGTTTGTGTCTGTGTGTTTCTGTGTGTGTGTCTGTGTGTATGTGTCAGTGTGTGTGTCTGTGTCAGTGTGTGTGTCTGTGTCTGGGTGTCTGTGTGTGTGTCTGTGTGTGTGCCTCTGTTTGTTTGTCTCTGTGAGTGTGTCTGTGAGTGTCTGTGTGTGTCTGTGTGTGTGCCTGTGTCAGTGTGTCTGTGTGTATGTCTGTGTCTGTGTGTCTGTGTGTGTATCTGTGTCTGTCTGTGTGTGTGCGTCGGTGTCCGTGTAAGTCCATGTGTGTCTGTGTGTGTGTGACTGTGTGTGTATGTCTGAGTGTGCGCGCGTGTGTCTGTGTGTGTGCCTGTGTGTGTCTGTGTGTGTGTGTCCGTGTGTGGTTCTGTGTCAGTGTGTCTGTTTGTGTGTCTGTGTGTGTGTGGGCATGTGTCTGTGTGCGCGTCTGTGTGTGTCGGTGTGTGTGTGCCTGTGCATGTCTGTGTGAGTGTCTGTGTGTCTGTGTGTGTGTCAGTATGTGTGTCTGTGTCTACGTCTGTGTGGGTGTGTGTGTCTCAGTGTGTGTGTCAATGTGTGTGTGTCTGTGTGTATGTCTGTGTGTGTGTGTCTGTGGGCGTGTGTCTGTGTGTGTGTCAGTGTGTGCATCTGTGTGTGTCAGTGTGTGTGTCTGTGCGTGTCTGTGTGTGTATCTTTGTGTGTGTGTGTCTGTGTGTGAGTGTCTGTGTGGGTGTGTCTCTGTGTGCGCGTATGTGTGCGTGCATGTCTGTATATGTCTGTGTGTGTGTGTGTTTCTGTTTGTGTGTATGTCTGTGTATGTGTTTGTCCGTGTGTGTGTGTGTGTGTGTGTGTGTGTGTGTGTCTGTGTCTGTGTGTGTGTGTGTCTGTTTGTGTGTGTGTCTGTGACTGTGTCTGCATGTGTGGTTGCGTGTGTGTGTCTGTATGCGTATCTGTGTGTGTCTGTGTATGTGTCTGTGTGTGTGTCTGTGTATGTGTATCTGTGTGTGTGTGTCTCTGTGTGTGCGTCTTTGTGGGTATCTGTGTGTGTGTGTGTCTCTGTGTGTGTCTCTGCATGTGTCATTGTGTGTCTGTGTGTGTCCGTCTGTGTGTTTTCTGTGTGCGTGTGTCTGTGTGTCTGTGTGTGTATCTGTGTCTGTCTGTGTGTGTGCGTCGGTGTCCGTGTAAGTCCATGTGTGTCTGTGTGTGTGTGACTGTGTGTGTATGTCTGAGTGTGTGCGCGTGTGTCTGTGTGTGTGCCTGTGTGTGTCTGTGTGTGTGTGTCCGTGTGTGTATCTGTGTGTGTGTGTCTGTGTGTGGTTCTGTGTCAGTGTGTCTGTTTGTGTGTCTGTGTGTGTGTGGGCATGTGTCTGTGTGCGCGTCTGTGTGTGTCGGTGTGTGTGTGTCTGTGCATGTCTGTGTGAGTGTCTGTGTGTGTGTCTGTGTGTCTGTGTGTGTGTCTGTATGTGTGTCTGTGTCTACGTCTGTGTGGGTGTGTGTGTTTCTCCGTGTGTGTGT